>NW_020951391.1:4655608-4790879 GCF_900497805.2 Vombatus ursinus | reverse complement strand
TGTGTGTGTGTGTGTGTGTGTGTGTGTGTGTGTGTGTGTGTGTGTGTGTGTGAGAGAGAGAGAGAGAGAGAGAAAGAGATGAATCCCTTTAGCAGTATAGAGAAGCCTACCAACCCTTTTTCAGAAGAATGTTCATGAATGCCTAATCTAAAATACATAGCATTACAAAAGAATTTTATATTGAGATAAAGTTATCAAAAAAATTTTTTAACAAAAGCAAGTTCATCAATCCCTGGTTAAGAATTTGTGATCTCAAAGGAACCCCTTTTTAACTTAGACTTTTGTCTGGTTCTTCTCCATTTCAGTGGTAATCATTGATTAGCATAGATCTGTCCCTTTTATGCCTACCTTGTATTAATTATGAGAAGTTTGCTACACCAGGCTGTCTCTGCTTTTCAACTTCCCAGGAATATTATTGTGATATACATGCAGGAGACACCTTGTTGAAAGAGAGCCTTTAAAAGGAAGAGCTTTGCTCTACTAAATCAAACATTTTTTTTAAAATACCTGACAGATAGTAAGCATAGTAGCATCTTGTGTTCTCGATATCTATCTCTCAATTGTGTGATGGTATGTATGTAGTCTACTGCTCTCTCTCTTGGTCCTCCTCCTAACTGTATGACTGTTGATTCTTACTCTTTGCTGGATCATCACACTATGCTCACTAACTGTGGGTAAGCCACTGAACTCTTTTCTGGGCCTGCTTCTTTTTTCCCTATACACTCCAACTTAGTGACTTCATCAGCTCCCACAGATTCAATTATCAACTCTACAAAAATGTCCCAAATTTTTATATCCAGCCCTATTATCTCTCCAGGCTTTTAAACCTTTGTGAAAAACTGCTTCATATATTTTGACCTGGCATCTCAGACTCAATATGTCCAAAGAAGAACTCATTATTAGAGCTTGGTCAGAGATCAAAGACACCAAGGTCATCTACTGCCTCTTGGGCCATTGCCAGTCATCTTGACTTTTGTCTTTCCAGTGGACTTCAATGACTCTGAAAAAGAGAGGCTGATTACTTTATGCAACTCTGCCTCACTTATACAATTCACATATGAGTCAAGACATCACCTTGTGATGTCATTGATCCCCTTTGAAAATGTTCTAAAATGTTTACAGCAGCTTTCTTTTTGGTGGCAAAGAACTGGAAATTGCAGGGATGTCCATCAACCAGGGAATGGCTTAACAAGTTGTGGTATATCATTATGATGGAATTTTACTGTGCAATAAGAAATGATGAGCTCAAATGATTTTAGAAAAAAACACGGATAGACTCGCATGAAATAATGAAGAGTGAAATGAGCAGAACCAACAGAACATCATATATAGTAATAGCAATATTGTTTTAAGAACAACTTTGAATAATTAAGTTATTTTGACCATTATAAATACTCAAATTAACTATAAAGGACATATGAAGAAAGATGCTATCTGCACCCAGAGAAAGAATTGGTAAATAGAAGTATGTATAGAATAATTTTACATATATATATGTATATACACATACACATACCTATTTGTATCTAATGGTAGACATCTCTAGGGTGAGAGGGAGGGAAGAAAAAAAGAAATCTACAGATTATTTTGTTGTATATTTGAAAGGAATAGGAAGTTGTGCATAGTAGATTCTCAGTTTTATGTGCTTCTTATTGTACCATGTTATGGAAATGCTTGTTTTATTTTATAAATTAAAAATAAAAATAATAATGATCCAAAGAAAAGAAAATGAATGATGAATAACAAACTGTAGAAAATCACATATACATTGATTAGTATCATAATTTTTTTCATATGTGACAAGTTAGGCATATATACTTTGACAGTTTTTTTTGGGTTGTCTTTTTTGTGTCTATTAAAAAGGTCCAAGATTTTTTTCTATACCTTTGGAAGATAATTTTCTGTACCTCTCTCTAGCACCTGGTAAAGCAACCCTACAATCCTTCCCCCCCCCCATTAATGAAATCTTCAGTATAACTCCTTCATCCTCTTGGCCAAATTTAGCTTCTTTTCCCATATTTGATCTCTAATACCATCTCTATTTCCTTCTATTAGCATATCTGGGAGTATGATGTTATTCCAAGTCTACTATTATTGATGTCAAAGTCTGTATAAAAATCTTGGTTTCCCACTTTTCTTCTGTTTTATTTATTTTGTTATCCCCCAACTGCATCTTTAATTGTCACAGGGAATAACTTTGATTAGTTGGGTCTCTTGACAAGCTTCCTTAAAACTGATTTTAATCTCTGCTGCTCCCTATTTTGTGAGGCAATATTGGCTATCATCTCCTAATTTTTCTTTTTGCAAAATTTTACCAATAAGTTTATTTCTAAACCAGCATTGCTCATGGTGGCTACATCTCTCTACTTGATAAATAAGTGAAGTGCTTGCTGATAAAAGTGCATCTTGGACACTGTTAGCCTCTTTGTTATTGCAGATGATTTACATGTGTTAAACTTCTGCATAAAATTCTTTTGCTAAGTGTATTTTTTACGTAATTATATCCCATTTT
Source organism: Vombatus ursinus (assembly GCF_900497805.2). Classification (NCBI taxonomy): domain Eukaryota; kingdom Metazoa; phylum Chordata; class Mammalia; order Diprotodontia; family Vombatidae; genus Vombatus; species Vombatus ursinus. The sequence goes on along the minus strand of NW_020951391.1, from coordinate 4,788,367 downwards.
GGGTCATTGATAGCTTGTTTAATAGAGCAATTGCCAAGCATAATTGTTTATTATTATTTTTATTCTTTCTTCTAACTGCATGCTAATTTTGATCTTTGCTCTAACAAATTATTGGTCTGACTATACAAAAGAGCTGATTCAAGAGTGATTTCCGTATTAGTATCTAGTCATTTCCTTTTTGATAAATATAATCAGTTTCATTTTATGATGTCATTGACTGCTCCCAATTTCTTTTCCTTAAGAAAAACATTTTTGATGCATGGATATGAGCATTATGAGTAGTCTTAGAGTCTTTAGATTCTTTCATTCTTTATTCCTTAGGAACATTTTACAATTTATTTCTCATCATTTTCACCTAATCACATTTTTGCAATGAAATTGTCTGATATCAAAATATGTTTTAATTTAATTTGAAGGGTCTCATTTCATGTGTCATAGATTTGTTTGCCTCCTCATCCTCTGCATCTAATATGCATTGGTGCATATTATTTTCATGGTGGTGTATTTTCAAATATTTAATGAGTTCTTTAGGGAAATATGAACAAATAGTTCATGAAATGATGTTTATCAATGCCTTTGGGCACAAGAGAAAACCAACTCTGCCAATCTCTTAATCTGCTTCTCCAAGGACTTCTTCAATTTTAACTTATTTTTTTCTTCTAGTTTCCATTACATAGAGAATTTCAAGATTGATATGATTCAGTCCCTCTAACAATATGTCTATCTGTTGATTATCAGACAAGATTTTCACATTAAGAGTATTAGTAGATAAGTGTGATTCTTAGCACCCTCCTCTCCTTTTCATGCCAATCTTCCATGATCACTGTACAAATAGAAAGGGAACCCTTAGGAATGAGCACCATTTTGTATTTTTCTTTGGTTAATAGGCTTCCACAGTCCAAGGATTCATCACCAAGTGACCGGCCTACTAGATACAAGCAACTCCCCAATTATTTAGGCTGGTCCTAAAAAAGCAAGCTTTACCTGCTTCTGGTCTTTTGCTTGAAGTCATTCCATCATAGTAGAACCTGAGAGGACCTGTGTTCTATGGGCATATCCGTAGAGTAGCTAGGGTCACCTCCATCCCATGATGAGGCATTAGAGTAGAACTTTATGGAAGTCCTTGTACACATACTCAATAAAAGTCCTATTGTAGTTGACTAAGAAACAAGGTTAGGTTGACTTTTCTTTTTCCTTTAAAGGGAAAAAAATATCATGGAGTGTAAGGAATAAAGTTAAGTATATAAAAAGAGAAGAGGAATCATGTGCTTTTTGTGTTTGGTATTGGGTAGAAAAATACTAGGCTACAACGTTGTCTGGGAAAGAAAAATATTTCCCCAAAATGTATTATGTTTGGTTTTTAAAGTAAACGACAGTTCAGAAGATTTTCCTTTGACCAGCATGATAATATAATTTGATAAGGGTTAAGGAAAGAATTTGCTTTTGTGGAATAGTTGTGCTACATTTAGCATTACTTTTAAAACAGCATGAAGGTGTCTCTAAATATGGAATCTCTCTTAAGACCTTAGAAGTCTAGGAGTTTTGACCCCTGAACATCGTGCTATGTATCTGAACCAGACTTGTAGCATCTGGTGTTGCCGGATTTATAAAGGGATCATTTATGGCAATTATGGATGTGGGAGCCCCCACTCCTCACTTTGCCTGTAACGAGAAGAAGCAGGGGTGGGGGGGAAGAGGAGATGAGATGCCTCATCTCAACCATGCCCTGAGTGTATCATGTCTCTGATGTAAATGACAGGTCTGTAATTTGCCCCAGAATACTGCAGCCCCTTCCCGTCCGCATAAGCAATTCCTTCCATTATGCGCATTCACACTGGGATTTTGTATGAATGAATACTAAACTAACCTTCTCACTCACTCCTGAAGCTGAAGTTGAAAAAGTGGATGTCTAATTAATTTTGCTTTAGACTTTTGAATTAATACCAAGAGACACATTTGTTCTTTATTAATTTCCAAGTACAAATCTAAGAAAAACAGGTACCACTTTTCTTCCAGCCACAGGAATAATCGTGGGGCCTGGCTATCTCTGATGGAGACAAAAAAAAATTATATTTCTGCCTCATGGTAATCCATCCATTGGTTAATGGAGCCAGAGCCCTCTAGACAGTTCACAAATCCACATAACTGAGCAGATTTTTGCATTAGAATCCCTGACTTAGCTGAAAAATGTGAAAAATCAGATGCAGCCAAAGAGTTCCCTATTGATTACACATGTGAGGATCAAGAGTAAGTTATTCCATCTAAGGCTGCATTCATTTAAATTTTAAATGTTTCTTCCAGGTAATCCTGTCTCAGATGGTGTTGTACAAATCAATGTGAATGTTTTTTAACTAATTCCATCCCTTTTGAGTGTCTCCTATCCCAAATAAAGAAGGATGGATGCAGATGTCTAGTTCTTTATTTTTTTAACGTAACAGAACACAATTGAATGTGGAAATATTTCCAAGGGGGAACAGCAGGAGGAAAGTAGCAAATTTTATTTATTGTAGAACTAGAGAGATAACCGAAGCAATCTAAGAATTGTAGGATTTTAAAGTTAGAAAGGATCTTATCATTTATTCTAATTAGTTTTTTTTTTAAATTGGAAAACAGATTGAGAGAGACGAATGACACATTTTAGGTCATAAAGCAAATCCAAGGCAGAGTTCAGACTAGAAGCTGGGGCCCTTTGCTCCCTTTTTTCTGGAAATGTTTCAACAACACATTGTTGCCCCTGAGAAATATAGATTTGTGTCTTCTTTTCACCATTCCCAGTTAGCTTGTGGCCTCATTCTTTAGCCTGTCACTCACAGACTATTTTTGACTTTTTCTTCCTCTGATCATCAATCATTTATTAAGTACCTACTATGTGCTTGGTACTGTGTTAAGTGCTGAACACAAGTACTACAGTGGTGCTGATTTGCACACAGTTTTATTTTTGACTGTAAAGAGAATGTGTATTTTATGTATAAATCATAGAATCTTGTTTTAAGGAATCTTTGAGTCATTTCAGCCATCCATCCTAAAATATCTATGACAGGTCATCTCCTGGCTTTGGCTTAAATAGATACCATTGTGGTTCTCTCACTATTCCCTAGGCAGCCAGTTCCCCTTTTGGATGACTCTAATTGCCACAAAGCTCTTCCTTATATTGAATTAAAATCTGGCCCTCCTTTCCCCTAATTGGTCTTCCTCTGACATTTCTTACTTTCTTTTTATGTTTTCCTTTATATACATCCCAGAAGCTTATAGAATCATAGTGTTATAGAATCAATCCATAATAGACAGCATTCATATAATGGTTCAAGGTTTGCAAAGAACTGTATGTATGTACACACATATATGTATATTTCTGTATGTAGGTACAAATACATTAATATATTCTCATTTTTCCTGCCAACATCCTTGGGAGGTAGCAATTACTATCCTTACTTTACAGGTGAGGAAACTGAGACAGACAGAGGTTAAGGGACTTGCCCAGGGTCACACAGTTAGTAAGTATCTGAGATAGGCTGTAAACCTGAGTCTTGAAAACAAAGCCCTACAATCTCAGAAGGAACCTCAGAACTCACCTAGCCTAAATTTTGACCAGGCTGTAATTCCCTTTACAAGTTATTATACAGCTCTCTGATTGAAGACTTCCAGTGATGAGGAACTCCTTACCTCTCAAAGTAGCTCTCCATTTTTGGACAGTTCTAGCTGTTGTGAAGTTTTTCTGTTCTTCTGTAACTTCTACCTTGAGTCACTAGGTGGCGTAGTGGATAGAGTGCCAGGCCTGGAGTCAGGAAAACTCTTTCCGAGTTCAAATTTGGCTTCAGATACTTACTAACTGTATAACCTTGAGCAAGTCGTTTAACCCTATTTGCCTTACTTTCCTCAACTGTAAAATTAGCTGGAGAATGAAATGCAAATCACTCCAGTATCTTTGCCAAGAAAATCCCAAATGGGGTCATGAAGAGTAGAGCACAAGTGAAAAATGACTGAACAAAAAAGCTTTCACCTATTGATCCCAGGTTTATTCTTAAGGTTCAAACAAAGCAAGGTTACTAAACTATAGTTATTCAAATACTTGAATGGCTGTTATTACTTGTTAATGCTTCTCTCCAATTTAAATGTCCCCAATTAATTTAATCGAGGATTAAAAAAAAATCAACAATAATTTATTAAGTATATGCTATGTGTCATGACCTATGCTGGGCCCTTGGGATACAAATGCAGAGAATGACAGGATTCCTATTCATAAAAAGCTAACATTTTAAACATGGAGATAACTCATGTGTAAGTATGTACAGGATAAATATAAATAGAATTAATACAAATAAAAACACGATAACTAAATATGAGGTATTTAGTGAGTTAGGATGCTATTTCGAGAGGGTGCTACTGACCTCTAGAAGTATTCCAGGAATGAGAGTCAAGCTTACTATTCTAAGCAGTTGGCGTTTGGATAAAGAAAGATTTCATGTATAAAGAGTTGCTGAAGAAAAAGATTCTATGAGGTGGAGGAGAGGACTTAGTGCATTCCAAGTACTGGAGATGGCCTGTGCAAAGACATGAAGATATAACATCCAGTGGGAGGAACAGAATGAAGCCCAGTTGGCTGGATCAGAGAGTATTGGAAGGTAAGTGATGTCCAATAATGCTGGAATGATAGGTTAGGGCTAGATTTTGACGAGCTTTAAAAGTTAACCTGAGATATTTATATTTAGTCATAGAAGCAATAGGGAATCACTGGGATTGGTTGCGTAGAGAAATGACCAGGTCAGATATGAACTTGAGAATGCCTTTGGTAGCTGTGGACCAGAGTGGGGAAAGACTTGAGAAAAGGCAAATAATGTGGAGGCTTTTGCAGTAATCCAGGTGAGAGGTGATGAGAGTGAGAATAGAGAGAAAGGGTTGGATATGAGAGATATGGAGGTCGAGTTGACAAGAGTGAGTAACTGATTGGTTATATGGGGTCAGGGTGAGTAATGAGTTTAGGATGAGAACCTGAAAGACTGGGGAAAAAATGATGGTAACTTCAACAGGAAAGAGGGAAGTTCAGAAAAGCCATAAATTCTGGTGCTAATAAGTTCTGTTCAAACCAGTGCTTCACTTTCCTTACCATTCTTGTCTACTGCCTCAGTACAGATTTAGTTTTGTCAATTATCTTTCTAGAATGAGGTACCAAGAATGAAATACAATACTCCATGTGTGGTCTGACCATCATAGAGTATCATAGGACATGAACATAACTTGTCAACATTAAGGTCCTGTTGATATAATCTGAGCCCTCATTAACTCTGTAACCATACCAGTACAAAACTAACTCATAGAACACTCACAGCTTACTTGATTCCCCAAGTCTTTTTCAAATGTATTGTTGTCTGGCACCATTTTCCTCATGTACTTGTGTGGTTGGCTTTTGGGAATTAAACTGTGTGACTGCATCTTTATCACTCTTTTCTTATATCTTATTAGCTTTAGCCCATCAATCTATCTATGAAATATCATTTTGAATCCCAATTATGTATATTAATTATGCTTCACATCTGGGTATCATTCCAAAATTCAATATGTATGCCATCCATGCCTTCATACAAGTCATTACTAATAATTTTGAAGTTCATGGAGCCCAAGGCAAAGCCTACTAGAACTCCCGAAGAGACTGTTTTCCAGGCTGACATCAATTTATTCTTCATAATACTTCATGTTCAGTGTTCAACTGTTCTGAATATACCTGTGTTATCATCTCCCCGTTTTCTCTCCATCTTGTCCACAGAAATTGTCTTCAGGGATTGAAAAATGCCTTGTAGACATCCAGGTTATATAGAATTCCCTTTCTATGCCCATCAAATAACTATCACAAAAGGAAATTATTTTAGCCTGCCAAAGTTTGTTCATGAGTCCATGATGGATTTTTAGTAATGTCTACTCCCCATACAAGTGCTGCTGATCTCTAAAAGTTTTCCAGGAATCAGTCAAACTTTCTGGCCAAAGGCTCTTTCTTCTGTTCCACCCCTTTTGTTTGAATCTGTACTATATTTTCCTATTTCCAGTACCATACCATTGCCCCTTCCTTGTGCAATTTTTCAAAAATCATTAATGATATTTCCACAATTATATTTGTAAGGTTTTTTTTGTTTCCTTTTGTCTGTCTTTGGCTTTTACCCAGGGATGAGGTTTATCTGGTTCTTGTGACTTGATTTCATCAATTTCTCTTAGGCGCTTCTCTTCACCAATCTTGGATTTTAATTCATTGTTGATAAATTTTATTTCCTTTCTTTTTGAGTGTCATTCTCCTTGGTAAAGAAAATAAGGGGAAAATAGTTGAGTAATTCTACTTTCTGTCCTTTCTTTCATTGCCATTGCCCTATTTACTCTTGGCAATGTTTATAATTTTTAAAATATGTATTATAAATGGGTTCATCTCCTTTTCTTTGATCTTTTTGTGCCCTATAATTTTTTATTGCTTTTATTTGTTTATCTTTACATGAAAGCTAGGTATTGTAGTGGATAGAAAGCTGGGTCTAGAGCTAAGAATACCTAAAGCCTCTCATACTTGCTAGCTGTGTGACCTTGGGCAACTCACTTAACCTCTGTTTGCTTCAGTTCTCTCATTTCCAAAATGGGAATAATAATGGCACATACTTTTCAGGGTTGTTGTGAGGATTAAATAAAATAATAATTATAAAATGCTTAGGACAATGCCTGGCACATAGTAAGAGATATAAAAATGTTAGCTATTATTATTGCTATTATGCATTCTTTATCTCTCTTTCCCACTGCCCCCTCAATTGAAAAATAATTTTAAAAAGTAGCAAAAATAAATCTGTCATGAGAAATACACATAGTCCAGCAAAATGAACTTCTACATTGTAGTTCAGTCATTTTTCAGTTGTGTCCGACTCCTGATGACCACGTTTGGGGTTTTCTTGGCAGAGATACTAGAGTGGTTTCCATTTCCTCCTCCAGTTCATTTTACAAATGAGGAAACTGAGACAAATAGGATTAAGTGACTTACTTGCCCAGGGCCACATAGCTAGTATCTGAAGCCAGATTTGAACTCAGGAAGACAAGTTTTCCTGAATCCAAGCTGTATTTATTTGTATGGGATTTCTCTTCCTGCTAGATTCTTTGTATGGCTTAAAACACAAAAGGGGGAAAAACCCTATGTTTTTGTTTTGTGGTTACTTGCATTGATTAGGGCTTTCTTCCAAGTGATGTTATGTCAAGATCAAGGCCTGCTAAGTCTTTCTCTAAGTAGGAATAAGCACTGATAAATGATGATTTAATTAAAATCAATTTAAGGGCAGCTAGGTGGTGCAGTGGATAGAGAGCACCAGCCCTGAAGTCAGGAGGACCTGAGTTCAAATGTGGCCTCACACATTTACTAGCTGCGTGACCCTGGGCAAGTCACTTGACCCAGATTGCCTCAAAAGTTAAAAAAAAAACATACCAACAATTAGCAAACATATATTAGTCACATACTATTTCTAGAGAGACCTCCCTAATGGAGGTAAAGACCTAACCTCAGAGTTAGGTAGACTTGGATTCAAGTTTTACCTCTGACATTTACTAAGTATATGTCCTTGGGCAAGTCATTTAATCTCTTAGTGTCCCATGTTATGCTCTAAAATTATAACTTGCAGAACTGTGCCATCTACTCGGTAGAGGGAATTTTCTTATTGGGAATTCCATATACCGGTAAAATCACAGGCCTGGATAGAAACAAAAATAATCAAATAGAAAAAAGTTTCAGGGAATTTTCTAGATGCAGAAGGAAATACAGAGACAAATAAGACTTGGTCTTGGCCCTCAAAGAGTTTACAAGCAAGTAGAGGAGATGACATATACCTAAATAGGCTATTGTACCAAATGAAATATGCTAAGTACCTAAGGAAGCAATATTCTAAGAAAGTTAATGAGAGTTATAAGGAGAGAAAAATTGCTTGTGATTAGTGGTATGAGGAAATTTCATTGAGGGGTTCCTCCTAAATCAGATGTCAGGGGCAGCTAAGTGGCACAGTGGATAGAGCACTAGCCGTGGAGACAGGAAGACCTGAGTTCAAATCTGGACTCAGACATTTGACACTTATTAGCTGTGTGACCCTGGGCAAGTCACTTAACCTCAATTTCCTTGCAGATAATAATAATAATAAATTAGATGACTTGGGTTCTAGTCTTTACTTTTAGGATGGAATTGCCCCCTCCCCTGCGTTGAAGCATATCAGGAAAGACATCATATGCTATATTCAGAGATATAAAATACTAAATAGAACATTAGAGTTCACTTGAGTCCAACATGTCCCCTTTTTAAATGAGGAAAAAGGACTAAAATGGCTAAGAGATTCATTTGATGCAATATCAGCACTAGAAGCCAGATCTCCTAAATTCCTATCCCATCCTCTTTCCACCATGCCAGGTGGAAATATTTTAAAAAACATTACAAACGCTTGGCTCCAAATTCCACCTCAGATACTTATTAAATGGTTGATCGTGAGAAAGCCCTTGAGCTCCTCATATTTAAAATGAAGCTGACAATAATACCATCCACCCCGTGGGGTTATTAGATAATACTGATGATAATAATAATAATAGCTAGCATTTACGTGCCAACATATTTCATCCTCACAATAACCCTGGGAAGTAGACACTATTATTATCTCCATTTTACAGATGAGGAAACTGAGGCACCGAAAGGTTTAATGACTTGCTTAAGGTCACCTAGCTGGAAAAAGTCTGGGTCAGCATTCAAACTCAATTCTTCCTTACTCCAAGGTCCCTGTTTCATCCACTGTACCTTTTTGCAAGGATCAGCTCACGTAATATATGTGGAGTGTTTTGTGAAATTCTAAAGTGTCATATAAATATGGGTTTTTAATATATTTTCTGCTCAGTGTTTAATTGGACTTTCAAATGGTAGTTTATTAGAAAACCAAGTTATAGTCTACACTAGTTTATTTACATAACACTCAGCATGTGGTAATTTTGTACGTGAGCATTTAATACAGGGTGCTGTACCTCATCAGATCTCAGTACTGTCACTGGAATCACTGCTATTATTTTGATCATTCATAGGTATTAAAGCTCTTGCCTGTCTGTAACATTGTGCTATGAACTCTATGAAGTTATTCAAAATATTGCTCTTTTTCTCAAAGAATTTCAATATAATACAAATTTTCTTCCCTTAGGGTACAAGGTTATAGATTTCTTTAAAAATAGATTTTAATATAGCTTTCACCAAAAATATATCATTTGTGAGCTTCCATGTTTTATAGCCCCCACTAAAGTATTGTTCTGATGTCTCATTGTGGAATACAAGAGGCAAATTCTACAAAACTGGAAAAGTTTTGAGAAAAGGGAGTGGCACTCTGATTGAATGCTTGTTGTCCAAAGAACAGCCTAGATAATCTCAGAAAGGCTCATTCTCGGGTTGGCCACAGGCATTTTCTGACCATTGAAACTCTTGAAGAGCATCTATTAAATTATAGAAACTTTGAGACCTGGGTCAATAGAGCAGATACATACACTAATAAAATTTCAAGTCATTAATTTTTTTAATTTAATAAGGAATTTAATAGTATTTCTTAAAAGTTTTTGATCTCAGCACATATCCTCCAAAACAGAAGTAAAATTTGATCTGAGAAAATGCAACAGTGTTGGGAAACAGAAGTAATACTCACCTTATTGACTATGTTATATCAGACCTCACTGGGTACATTTTGGTAAGAATGTATATCCCTATTTTATGTCTCTATTCATACTGATAATCAGGGTATTGCTGAACAAAGTTATCTCTGTGATTGCATCTTCCACTGAACCATATGCAATCCTAACATATGCATGGAAGACATCATGTTGTAGGATGACCTCTGAGGATGTGTTTTGCTTGATAAAAGCAAATGCATGTGTAAAATAGACAAACGATTAACATTGAGGGATATTACATTCTCTCCACATTTCACTCAATTGTATCACTAAAGCTAGGGTTTGCTAAAGAAGATATTTGCAAGACTCTGCTTGTTTCCTTCTCATATTTTCATCTAAGATGCCTTTGATTTATACAACCTTATAAATATCTTGTAGAGGTTAGATAATAGGTTTATGAGTCAGATGTATTCTTTATTACCTTTTATTGTTGTTGTTGTTAATAATAATATCTATGATCATTTCTGTTCTTTTGGAATCTTTCAAAGTTTGAGATATCTTCATAATCAATACCCGAGTATCCTTAAAAATGTAACACAAAATCCATGGATTTCTTCTGTATATATTTGGTCAGGTCAAGTACCCTTTTTCCTACAGTCATCTTAAGTTCCATTTCCTCTTTATTTAGGGCTGAGGTGAGAGAATTCAAATGTGGTAATTTGACTATTATCAGTAATGAGAATAAAAATTGCCACTGAAATGTCAGCGAACTTCTATTTCATGTCCATCTGTTGTCCAGTTTTATGATATGCTCTTACTGTGAGCTGATTTAGTTGGACCTCACACTAAATTTCTGAAGACTTGGTTTATTCTTTACTCCTTTTTGCTGTTTGTGAGGTTATATTGTTAATTAATTCCATTATCCTTCTTTGTAAGGTTTCTCAAATGGCTTTTTGTTTTACACTGGGTTAGCCCTTAAAAAGGAGATAATTTTGCTAGTTCAAATCTGGTGATTTTTCTGGATAGGACAGTTTTCAAAAGATCAATTGCAAACTATTAACACCCAGATAAAAGACCCTTCTAAGTTTCTAATAATAAGAGAAATTTAAGTTAAAATAATCCTGAGGTTTTATCTCACTGTCAAAAAATTGGGAAGGATATCAAATGTTTGAAATGATTGATCTTAGAGGAGCTACAGGAAGATAAGCACACTAATATACCATTGGTAGAGCTGTCAATTAGTTCAGCCATTCTGGAAAACAACTTGGAGATGTACCAGAAAAGCCATGATATTGTCTCTACCTTTTAATCCAGTGATCTCACTACCAGACCCCAAAGAGGTCAGTGACAGAATGAAAGGTCATTTTTGTGTGAAAATTTAATATTTTGAATGAATGTTTAATTTGTTTTTTGTGGTAGCAAAAAAAAAAACCCTGGAAACAAAATGGAAACCTGTAGATTAAGGAATGACTGAACTAATTGTGGTATGTGGTAGTGTGCTATGAAAAAACACCAATGAATATGAGGAATTCATAGAAACATAGGAAGACTGTAACACATTAGAACAGATGCAAAGTGGAGTAAGCCGAACCAGGAGAAAAAATAGCTAGAGTAATCTAAATGAGAAGATCATTAAAACAGAAACTTAATGATGAGGAAGAGTAATGACCAAATTTAGGGCTAGAGAAGAGATGTAGAAATGTGCTTTCCTCTTTTCCTTGGAAAGATGATGGACTATGTGTGTGACATCTAGAATACATTGTCATATGTGGCCACTGGGTCATTTGCTTTTTGTTGTTGTTTACTTGTTTTTCAGTCATGTCCAACTCTTCATGACCCTTTTTTGGGGTTTTCTTGGCAAGGATACTGGAGTAGTTTGCCATTACATTATCTTATTCATTTTATAGATGAGAAACTGGGGCAAACAGGGTGAAGTGACATGTCCAGGGTCACACAGGCCAGATTTAAACTCAGGAAGATGAGTTTTCCTGATTCCAAGCCCAGCACTCTATCCACTGTGCCACCCAGCATTTGGTTTTGCTTACATTTTTTTTTCTTTTCTTTTTTTTTTTTTAAAGGCAAGGCACATTGGTTTATAGAAACAAAAACATTAATAAATCTTGGTAATGGTGATAGAGTAGATGTCTTAATTTTTAATAATTCTCTGTTTTTTTTTCAATGAGCAGCTTGTTTAAAGAGGTCTGGTGGGAGCTGTTAGGATTGCTTGCTGTGTCTTTTTTGAACCTTATTATTTCTTTTTATTCAGTGTCATTTTTAACCTTTATTCTAACCAGTTGATGACTTGGTGGCACACAGACAGTTCATTCTGAAATACCTCCCATTTCTTATCTTTTGAAATATAGGAATGGGACCTCTGATTTCATTAGCTCAAGGGACTCCAGGGTGAGGAAATTCCATCTACCAATGCAGGCTGGCACCTCGTCAACTTAAAACAGAGAGCTGCCCAGAGCACTGAGAAATTAAGTGATTTACCTAGGGCTACATAATCATCATATGGCCAAGGTGGGATTTGAACCCACATTTTCCTGACTTTGAGGACAGATTTTTAACCACTGTGCCTTCTATTGCATTGAAATAATCGAATACCAAGCTATAATTTGACTTGGTTTAGTGGATATTGTCAGTCCTCTGCTCTGTTCTAGTTCTCACTGGTGTGAGACTATAGGTGAATGAAAGGATTGCTATCACATATGTGTAGCCATAATTTAACTTCCATGCTTCTATCTTCTCCCCACCACTCTCCACCCAAAAAAGGCTATGGCTGTAGATCCAAGCAAGTAAGTGTTAATACAGAAACCTTACATTTCCTAGAGCATTTAGCCTGCCAACTTGAAATATACATTGGATGACTTCCTCAATGGTCCTATCTTATCTAAGTTCTGAGGCTTTCATTCTTCTCCCTTTGTAGTCTGATTGAAGAGGCAGAGACATTTTAAAGCATATGAATGAGGATGACACTTAAAAATTTGGTATTGAGAGATTACTTGCCCAGTAACCTTACAGAGAAAAAAAAATTTAAAAAGACTTCTGAAGGATCTTTTCAAAAGTAGTATAAAGACTGGGTTAGAGAGGGAAATTTCCAATTACTTGGTTCCTAATTTCTCAGATGTTCCAGCAACTCTCAAGTGCCAACTGTGGGCTTTATTAAAGAAATCTTCCATCCAATCTGACACAACTTTATTATCCACTGTAATACCATATCCTTCAGAAAATCATTCCCTCCCACCCTGAGGAGATACTCTTCCTGGTAGCAGCCATATCATTCTACCTTGAATGCATTAAGACTTTCATTCATATCTGTGAAGGATTCCAGTATGGAATCAGATACTTTTTATAGAGCAAGGACACGTTGAAAAAGTAACTGCTTTCTGTTCTGGGCAGTATTTTCCCTGGGAAAGAATATTGACAATGTAGAGAAAATGGTACAATGTCTCTATTTTCATTGGGTCTTGTGTGACAAATGGGGAGTGTTGGGGATAGTGACTTTGTTATGCACATAAATACTTTAAATAAACACACACATGTGGGTGTATGTATGTGTATGTGTATGTCTTTTCACTCTTTTTTACCCTTTAAAACTTTTTAACAACTCTGAAAACTTAGAAACTTTGGTCAACACAGTGATCAGCCACAAATGAAAGGACTCATAATAAAACATTCTATCCACCTCCGGATAGAAAAATGATAGACTCGGAGTGGAGATCAAAGCATATTTTTCCTTCCTACCTTGAGACTTGCTAGAACATCTGAGAAATTAGGAACCAAGTAATTGGAAATTTTCCTCTCTAACCCAGTCTTTATACTACTTTTGAAAAGATCCTTCAGAAGTCTTTTCTATATCATTCTAATTTACTACTGATACTTGAATAAAACTCTATGGTATAGCTACATAAACATATTTTCAGGTGTTTTTCCTATATGCAATATATATATTTATAGTATTGAAATGACCATGTCAGCTATATTCTCCCCCTCTATTTAATCCCATCCAGATGGTTCTAACGTGCTTATTTCAATCATTAAAACTTCTTTCTTGTATACTTTCTGAAGATATGTTCATCTCATTAAGACATTTCTGTTTTTTAATAGTAAATTACATATTTATTTATATTGACATAGCACCCTTACTATGTGCCAGGCACCATGGTAAGTGCCTTGCAATTATTATCTTATTTGATCTTCATAACTACCCTGGGAGTTAGATGCCATTATTATTTCCATTTTACAGATGAGGAGCCAAGATGGCAGAGTAAATTAGTGACTTGCTTGAGCTCTCCCCCAAACCCCTCCAAATACCTGTAAAAAATGGCTTTAAACAAATTCTAGAACCCACAGCAGAACCCACAAAAAGACAGAGTGAAACAAATTACCACCCCAAGACAACCTGGATGGTTGATGGGAAAGGTCTGTTGCACCAGGCTAGGAGAGGAGCATAGTTCAGCGTGGACCACACAGGCAAAGATAGGGCCTCAGACAACCTGGAGCAAGCCTCAGAGGACTGAATCACTAGCAATAGTAGCGGTTTCCAGACTTCTCAATTCACAAATGCCAAAGACAACTTAGAAGGTCAGTAGGAAAAATCTGTTGGACTTGGTGAGAGAGGAGCACAGTCAGGTCTCAGTCCCGGCATAGCCCCTGGGCAGCGGCTGCTTCTGGAGCTCTCAGCTCACAGATGGTGGGGGGATCAAGCAGCTGATCAGAGGGGGACTGCAAATGAGGAAACTGAGACAAACAGAGATTAAGTGACCTGCTCAAGGTCACACAGTTGGTTAGTTTCTGAGCCTGACTAACACAGGTCTTCCTGACTCCAGGCACAGGGCTCAGTGCACTATAGTACCACTCTGGTTATTAGTCATCTTTGTCTTCTCCCACCACCACAACCTTAGACTTGGACCCTGGTTCCCAGACTCTAATAGGTGAGCTTTCACCTTATCTTGCCAGGAATCAGACCTTTGCCCAACTTCACCTCCACACCATGATTCTGAACCAACTTTACCTTCCACCAACCCCCCTCTTCACAGCTCCTTTATGTGTTAATAATATAAGAGAAGGATAGAATAGAGTAACAAGAACATGACATTTGGGGCCGTACACCATTGAAAGCCTCCTTCCTGATTCAATCAATCTCTTTTCTGAACAGTGATTTCTTGTTTTAAAACTTCAATTTTGTTTTATGTTCAGTTCTAAATTCTGTCCCTTTCCCCTCCTCCTCCCCCACAATATGTGTACCATGAGGGCTGAAACTGCCTTCCTTGTTTGTATTTATACCACCAGCACTTAAGGCCATTAAATGTAGCAAATGCTTCCCAATGTTCTCTCTCTCTCTCTGTCTCTCTGTCTCTCTCTCCCCATATCTATGTTTATATATAGATAGATAGATAGATGTATATATATATATATATATTTTACACACATATATATCTTCTTCTATCTGTAATAATTAAAAAAAGCTAGTATTTGACAATAATCATTCCATTCCAAATCTTATACTCTTTACATTAAATCAGAGGTTCTTAATTTTTGTGTGCATCACAAGACCACTTTGGCAGTGGGGTGAAGCCCATAGACCCTTTTCAGAATAATGTTAAAGTTTTTTTTTAATTAAAAGAAATGCTAAATTTAAATTGGAGGTTAGTGAAAGTAAAGATGTGGTATTTTTTTTCCCATACAAGTTCACAGATCCTCTGATATTTATCCATAGACCATTTGGGTATTTGTGGAACCTAAGTCAAGAACTCTTGCATTATTGGATATTGGCTCTAAAAATTTGTAGCATTATGCTTGCCAATATTTGGAAAGAAGTGATTACCATTTGTGTTTGTGTTCAAATAATCATAAAGTTCAGGTAATCAGAATTTTTTCACAGAACAGTATAATGATAATGAATGTTTATAAAAATGTCCCTAGGTGCTGAAAGATCAGGATGTGCCTTCAGAATTATTAAAAAGTCACGAAATTACATCCAATGCATTTAAAAATACTAAATGTAAGAAGGACAGTGTAGGACAGTAAATTAAATGCCAGCTTTGGAACCAGGAACACCTGGATTCAAGTCCTGTTTCTGGCACATATTGACTGTGTAACCCCTCGGCAAATCATTTAACCTCTTTGTGCCTGTGGCAACTCCCTATGACTGCAACTTGCTAAGAAACTGCTAACCTATTAGGAGAAGGTGTTTACTATGGATGTCCCCATGCCAATTTAAATCACAGGTCTTATTCCAAAGTGTTCTTTATTGATTTATACTTTTTAAATAATATTTTTTCAATTACATGTAAAGACCATTTTAACATTCATTTTTTAAAATAAAATTTTGAGCTACAAATTTTCTCCCTCTTCCCCAATACAATAAGCAATTTGATACAGTTTATATATGTGCAATCATGTAAAACTTACTGCCTTATTAGTCATGTTGTGAAAGAAGAAACAGAACCAAAGGGGAAAAACCACTATGAAAAAATAAAGAAAGTGAACATAGTATGCTTTAATTTGCAATCAGTCTCCATAAGTTCTTTCTCTGGATATGGATAGTATTTTCCATCATGATTCTTTTGGAATTGTCTTGGATCATCATATTGTTGAGAAGAATTAAATCAATTACAGTTGATCATCGCACACTGTTGCTGTTACTGTGTATAATGTTCTGGTTCTGTTCACTTCATTTTTTATCAGTTCCTGTGAGTCTTTCCAGGTTTTTCTGAAATCTGCCTGCCTATCCTTATTCCATTACATTCATATTCCACAACTTGTTTGGCCATTCCCCAATTAATGGGCATCCCCTCAATTTCCAATTCTTTGCCACCACAAAAAGAGCTGCTATAAATATTTTTGTACACGTGGGTCTTTTTCTCTTTTTTATGATCTCTTTGGGATATAGATGTAGTAGTAGTAGTATTACTAGATCAAAGCATATTCACACTTTGATTGCCCTTTGGACATGGTTCCAAATTGTTCTTCAGAATGGTTGGATCAGTTCACAACTCCACCAACAATGCGGTAGTGTGTTTTATACTTCTTGAAAATTTCTCTATAATATATTTCTATACAATATAACTGGCAATAGCCAGTTAATTATACTATTTGGTTAACTAGAATATTATGTCTTTTACGTGGGACAAATAAGAGTTTTTAGTTTGTAAAAAAAAATTACTGAGGGTAAAATTGTGTACAAACAGCACGGAGCTTTATCAAAGCATAAATATGAGTTGTGAGTCATGGACCATTTGTGCTGTTAGATTCTGCCCATTTTCTGCTATATGTTCTTTTGAGTTGGTATGAGATTATGCACTGTAATAGGAGAAAACCCTGGATTTATAAGCAGGAGAGGCCTTAGTTCAGCTTTAGCTCTGATACTTAGGTTATTACTGGGAAAATCATGTAACCTCTTAATTTCAGATTCCTTATCTATAAAATGATGATAACAATACCTATATTACTTTCCTCATAAGGTTGTTATGATGGTCAGTTTAGAAGACATAGTGAAGTACTATGTAAATATCAGTTATTATCAATGACCACTATGTGCAGGAGAGTAATTAACATATCAAATATTTCAATGTCCTTTTGTGTGTGCCCGGTTTGTTTCATATGGCTTGTTTCCTCAACTAGACTAAAACTTATTGAGGGCGGAGACTTAGTCTTGTTTCCCAACTTGATTAAAAACTCCTTGGTGGCTTGTCTCACCGAGCGAATTGTAAACTCTTCCTCAAAGGCAGTGCCTTTTCTCACATTCTTCTCAATGCTTGGATGAATTGTAGGTTCCCAAAGCAAGGTAATTGAAGAATTGACATAAAAGGAGAGTAGTATATGTGTGTGTGTGTGTGTGTGTTTGTGTGTGTGTATACATACACACACAAACAAATTCTCTTTCATTTGTCTAAAGTGCCATAGACTAACCAATTATTAATCTATACCAGGAAAGGCTTTTGGCACAGACAGCTAGGATTTAGAAATGTTATGTCAATATCACTATGCTCATTAATGCACTGCAGTGTGAGAAGAAAGTTGATCTTCTCATCTAAAGAATAATCCCATCATCTGACAAGAAGCAAATGATAAGGTTTCTGGCCAGATTAAAAAGGAAGGGCAGTAACTCATTAGAAAACACGTAAATGTCTGCTTAATTACTTGATTAATGTCTTAGCCAGTACATTTCATGACACCTGGAGGGCATAAACATGCCCATAAATTTAATTAATTTTCTTTCTTTCAATGCACCTGCATGGCCTAAAGGAAGGGATAGTAATGAAAGTACTATGAAGCACTTTGCATTTGGGAAGGACTTAGAGAGCTCATTTGGACCATATTCAGAAAGGAAGCACTAAGTTTCCCATCATTGTGTCTGTGTGTGCACACATGTGCATGTGTGTGCATGCACAGGCACACATATGCGTGTGCCTTTGTGGTAGAGGGGAGATATTTGTAAAATTGTGGCCCAGTAATGAAAATCATTCCCATGGCAACTCTCAGCTTTATTCTAAAAAGAGCACAAAATACATTAGATACAAATTAAAAATCTAGTCCATCCTCATACAATTCCAACAAAATGATGGAAACCAATGTCACATTTCTTTTTGGCTAACTATGGAGAACTACCAGTGCAAAATAATTTGGCCAAGTTCAAGTGACAAATAGCTAATGATCATGTATCTACACTCTTATTCCATTGAGGTAACCATCTTGTGAAAAAAGGCTCAAATTGATTGGTATTAATAACCTTTAATCAGTAATCATATGTGTATATACATATATAAATCCTTTTGTTGGGGATTTGTCCTGTGAAGTTTGGATTCAGTCAAAGGGCAGCACTTGAGGACCTAGAGGGTCTCATGTGGCTTCAAGGCTGCAGGTTCCCCACCCCTGCCCTTGGCAGTCATATGAGAATGGGACAGGAAATGACATAGTAAAAGACTATTGCTGATGGTGATTGGCAATACCCACTTGTGAGGAAACGACCTGGTTCTTCTTCCAGGTTGTTCAAAGTGGCAACTGGAAGAATGGGGGCTTTTGATAAGGAAGGAGAAAATGATTTGTTGAGGGAATATGTGGGAAAGGATACTGCTTTGTGGGGACCAGGGGAATTCGGAAGAAGGGCATTCTCTTTGCCACCTATTTTGCTATGTTTAATTGAATGTTTTTTGCTCTGAACTAATAGTCCTCTGGTATAATTTAGCAAAAGGAACATTGATTGAGGCTCATCAACTGTGCTTTTAAATGAATATTGACCCAAAATGTGCACACCTGGAGTAGCTTTGACAGAGTTTGTGTTTGAAGGAAGTCCTATTTATATCTACTCTGTTTCATAGCTAATATTTGAGAGGGAAACATGCCATTAGTTTTCACAATTTATCTTGTAACCCCAGTTCACATATTGTGAAATAAAAATATATACAATACAATTTAGGAAATGCTGTCTTAGCTTGGTTTATCCATTTGCTGTCAGAAAGCACAAGAAAATCCCACAGGATCTTTGAGAATACTGGGATGCTCACATTTCACTTGATTATGAAGGTCCCATTTTTTCCCGAGGTTGGGGTAGGAAGAGGACCATAGCATAGTTAGTATTCATATAGTACAATGTGAGGAGAGCCCTGTTCTTAATCAATTAGGAATGACAATTCCTGATTAACTGAGGGTTAGGCATAGATTTGTTGGTAGGGGGGGGAAGTGCTAGTAGATAAAATGCCAGGGTTGAAGTCAGGAAGACTCATCTTCCCAAGTTCAAAGCTGACCTCAGACACTTACTAGCTGTGTGATCCTGGGCAAGTCATTTAACCCTGTTTGCCTTAGTTTCCTCATCTGTGAAATGAACCGGAGAAGGAGAAGGCAAACCATTGTGGTATCTTAGGCTAAAACAAACAAACAAACAAACAAAAAACACAAATGAAGTCACAAAGAGATCAACACAACTGAACAACAACAGGCATACATTTTAATGCTTATCGGGGGACCCACTAAGAATGACAGAATTTGGTGTGATGAAATAACATGGCTGGTGAGGGGAAAGGGTAACAGAAATCTTTTGGGGAGGGTGGATTTCTCTGCTTTTTACTGTCCTAGTGAAAATTGTTGCCATACCACATGACGTGACTGGAGAGAAAACATGCACAGGGATGGGTCAAAGTTAAAAAGGCCAATTTAGTCAATTTAGATTTCATATATTGTTCAAAGTATATTTCTTTTATACATATCTGATTTCTTGCAATTTTACTATTTACTATTTTCTTAAAGGACAGCATGACAATAGATAGAGTCCTGGATTTATGGTCCAAAAAACTTGGGTTCAAATCCCACCTCCAATGCCTAACAGCTGTGTAATAATGGACAAGACATCACCTCTCTGAGTCTCAGTTTCTGCATCTATAAAATGAGGCTGACAGTAACTGAATACTCAACTCATAGGGTGATTGTGAGGCTCCACTGAGTTTCCATAGGTTTGTAAACCTTTAAGTGCTTCATAAAACCTCACTTTGTAAACCTTAAAGTGCTTTGTAAATATCAGACATTATTACTTTAGATAAACCACAAAATTTACATACCTGAACTCTAAATGCAGGACAAAGAGGGAAAAGAAAAGGGGGCAGTAGAAGCCTTGAGACAGAAGAAGGCTCTCAAAGTAGCAACATTTCAGGGCTTTAAGGCAAGTGATCAAAAGTATTAAAAGCCACTTTAGAAATCATGAAAGCTTAGTCTTTTCCATACTTAGCTGGGACTGTACCATAATTTTCCAGTGCAATGCAGCTACCTTAGACCTCTATACCTTCAGGTATAGAACCAAGGGGCCCAGTGATACTGAAAGTGATTAACTTTTATTATAGGCACCTTTCAGTTCACATTTATTAGGTCTGTTTAACCTAATTTGAGGCATCCAAAGTCAAGAAGGATAAGGGACAAGGGAAGGTGGGTTTAGGACAAAAGAGAGAACCAGATCTGTCAGAGGCAACAGGATAAAAAAAGTCTCATCCATCTGAGAGAGTCACAGTCAGATCTGTTTCTGGAAGGAATATCACTGGGCTGGGCCTTAGGTGCAGTAGTATTCAAGGTACAATAGGAAGAAAGAGAGGGTTGATGATAAATAATATGCTTCAGTTTGGCAAGTGTCTAGAGCCAATGATTGAGATAGGATGCCTCTTTTACGGAAACCATTGCTTAGGCATCTTTCTCTTTGGTATAAATCTAATGTTGATCTGGCCCTTCAAGAATTTAAGAGTCCTACACTCTGGGCTTTTCAAAAATGACTTATGGCAGAGCCAGCAGAACCTGGCAATTTCATTGTTAGAAAGATATGGGAAAATGCCAGTACTGATTAAGCCAGTGTGGAAGTAGTTGCAAAACCAGAAACACTGACAAGCCCAACTCATTGCAAGTCAGGCTCCAATGCTTGCCCCAAGCTTTACAAAGACGACTTGAACTATAGACCTAGGAGAAATGTTGAAAGGTCATCTACACCAGGACCCTCTCTGATTTTAGACAGGTTAATGTTTAAATGCGACTGGTTTTGGTTTGAGCATAGCGCCTCTACTCATGGCATAGCAGTACCCATCCCAACCTCCATGCAGCAAATGGGACCATCAAATTCATTGGCTTATGTCTATAAAAGACACCTTTGGGAAGGTGTGGCTGTCATTCTCACTACTGTGGGCTCCCTCCTTTAAAAGACATAGTGGGTAACAGTATGATACAACAGAAGACAGGCTAGAATGATTTGAAAATTGCTGTTATATTAGAGCAAATGAAATATTTTCATTCCAGCCGTTAAATTTCTCATTATATCATGAAATGCCATAGTTAGTGCTATTTTCAATTTTAATCTCTTGTGAAGTCATTGACGGTTAATGTTTAGCAAGTTCATAAACTAATTTGAATGGGTTTTATTTTGCACAATCAGGCGTATTACACTTGTTTCAATTTTTTGCATCACAGATTTAACATCTGGGAGCTGAGGAGAAAGTACGACAGACTTATCTAAAGAGATTGCCACGAGAAATCATGCTAAATGATGAGTTAGGATGTGGCTAACCAACAGCATTAAAAGCCCTGGCCACACGTCTCACTGTCCTCGTGTTACATAATCCAGATGATATATATATATATATATTATATATATATATACACATACATATATATATACGAGAAAGTATGCACATTTTAAAAAACTAGATATTTCTCTTTTACTATTAGATGATTTCATTAATTTACTACTAATGAATTCATTAGTAGGGAACTCCTGGTGAGAACGTTTCCTCTGCCAGTGAAGATTGACGTCTATTCTTAGTATTTTCTGGGATACAGGGAGAGGTTAAGTGACTTGGCCCGTGGTTCACACAGCCATTATATATCAACAGAGAAATTCAAACCTTGAGATTTCTGACTCTTAGAATGGCTCTTTCCATTTCACTATATTACCCTCTCATATGTATACAAGTATTCTACAACTCGATTTGAAATTATTTGAAAACTTCTTCAGAAACCATGGGTGTTTTCTTCTTTTCCATATTTAGTTCTACCAAAGTGTCTTTCTCAGTCCATTGCAGCTACCTTGGGCCTTAGACCCCTTTAGAGAAAAGGAAAAGGGTCCAGTGATGCTAAAAATGATTGACTTTTATTATAGTCACTTTTATTTTAGTTTACATAAATAAAGATCATTTGGTCATATTTTGAGGCTTTTGGTGACATTAAGGACCTTGATAAAGAAAGAGAAGCTCAGGGCAAAGGATGGAATTGGGTCTTAATTACCAGAAAAAATAAGATGCAGCTGGGCCTCAGTTGCCAGAGAGAGGCGGATACAATTCTTGGAGGAGATGTTGACTTAACTGTGTTTGGGGGACAGTGATATATTTTTCTTTTGCGAGGCAA
Source organism: Vombatus ursinus (assembly GCF_900497805.2). Classification (NCBI taxonomy): domain Eukaryota; kingdom Metazoa; phylum Chordata; class Mammalia; order Diprotodontia; family Vombatidae; genus Vombatus; species Vombatus ursinus. The sequence goes on along the minus strand of NW_020951391.1, from coordinate 4,765,861 downwards.
TTGGGGTTAAGTAACTTGCCCAGGGTCATACAGCTAGTAAGTGTCTAGTGTCTGAGGTTGGATTTGAACTCAGGTCCTCCTGACTCCAAGGCCAGAGCTCTAGCCTTGAACTCAGGTCCTCCTGACTCCAAGGCCAGAGCTTTAGCCACTGCACCATCTAGCTGCCCCTGGGGGACAGTGATATTAAGATGGGAGGCATGGGTTGATGATCCTGAAAGAGGATCCTCTGGATTTGGTACACCCAGCCTCTCACCACTTTTCCTGTTTTAAGACTGGAATGATTGGTTTCCATTCTCCATGCCAAGACTACCCAGAAAAAAACAAATGCTAGCTATTTTTAAAGGAGTGACAGATTTTTAGGAGATGTACCTGATTGGTTTCCCACCTTGAGTGGGAGAGTGAGTGAGATTCTAAGGACTGGCTTCTTGCATAAAAAGATTTAAGATATGGAGAGATTTGGAAAAGGGACATGGTGGAGGAAATAGTATGCCTACAATATCTGAACTTTATGACTCTCAAACAGATTTTTATTTGTGTGTATGTGTTGTGTGCACGTGTGTGGTGTGTGTATGTATGTGTGTGTGTGTATGTGCGTGCGTGTGTGTGTATAACATTAAATCTAGGATTTGTTTTTCCCAAATGCTATTATTCTTTGGGTTTTTATTAGAAAGTATTTCTCCTGCAAGTCCATTTTTTAGACAACTAGTTATCATCTCTTGTACAGCTCCAAAACTTGCCCCATCTGTTCTACATGCCCTGTGGCAGTAATATATTTGGTACAGGTGTATGTATGGGTGCATCTGAATATTATTCTGTAAAATTCTACTTCTATGAGAAAGGAAATAGCTACATAATCACATCTTTACAGGGGCAACATTTTAAGATCAAGGTTGTATGTAGAATTTATATAGATACCCAGCTACAACAAAGAAAATTTAGGTACTAAATTTATTTTCATTTGTACATGCATTTTAGACAGTCAATTTTAGACACTGAATTAATTTATTTAATTCATTTCCATTTTAATATATTCATATTGAATATATACATATTTAATATATTCTCACCCTATAAGAAGTATTTATTTTTCTTATGTTTTGCTTACTTATTTTGAAGGAAAATGTTCTTGATAAATTTTATTTTTATGTAGTCTATATTTCCCCCCATGCCTCACCTCCCCTTACCAAAGAATGATCCCATATAATTTAAAAAAAGAAAAAGAGGAAAAAGAGAAAAAAATCAATAAAACCAAATTTTACTTAAAAAGAAAATGTCAGTATTGCTTTTCTTGCTTTCTCAATGAGTGGGGAGGAAGGAGGAAGCAAGAGGGACAGAATTCGAAACTGAAAATAAAATAAAATAGAATTAAAAATATGATAGCATGTGCAATGTTCTGTACCAGTGGACTCCTTCAACACCTCTGCTAAGTATTAGGAGGAGGTATTTTCTCATATCTCTCCTTTGAGACTAACCTTGTTTTTTGTAATTTTGCAACATTTATTTTTTATTATTTTCTGGTTGGTTTTTTCTTATAAATTATTGTAGGCATGTGTATATTATTTTCTTTAGGCTACTTCTTAAGACTTAGCTATCATATGACATATTATAGGTAGCTAGGTAGCATGGTAGGATGGAGCACAGTTATGAGAATCAGGAAGACTGAATTCAAATTTGGCCTTAGACACTGATTAACTGTGTGGCCCTGCGCAAATCTCTTAACCTCCATCTGTCTCAGTTCCCTTATATGTATAATGTGGACAACACGAAAATGTATGTTGTGGATAAATAATAATAAAACCTAGGTAACAGCCTACCTCCCAGGTTTGTTATGAGGATAAAATCAGATAATATTTGTAAAGCACTTTGCAAACCTTAATGTGCCATATAAATTTTATTAGTAGTACTAGCATTATCTATTTGAATCATCTGGCAGGGCCATTTTAACATATTGGAGTATGCAGAAACCAAAATGTGTAATGATGTTATTCCTTTTGGAAGTGTTTGAGATCAAAGTCAATTTTTTGACTTTGTGGGTTTCTTTGTGGGTTATATAACTTTTTCTGTTCCTTGGCCATAGAACCCATTCAGATTCTAGGAAGCTATCTAAAAATACATGCCACTGATCACAAGATATACTACCCTCATAATTGTTAGGATGATCAAGTGAGAAATTATATCAAGCTCTAAAACTGCTATATAAAATCCCATATAGAGTTGTTGTTGAGCATGATAATGTTGGGTGGTGGTGGTACAAAAGCAGATGAAAGAATGAATTAGAAATATAGACTCACGGAAATTGAAAAGACCTCAGAGGTCATGTTGTACAACCCGTATCTAAATCACAACTCTTGTCTAGAACATGCAGTACACATGGGAAACAGACAGCCAGCCTCATTGAAGTCTTCCACTGACAGAGCTGTCTGTCATTCAAGGCAGCCCATTGCATTTTGGAATACCTCTCTTTCATAAGAATTTTTCCTTTTGTTGAGTCAAATTGTTCTTAACTTCCATCCATTGGTCCCAGTTCTGCTCTTGGAGGATCTACAAAAAAAACAGTTACATCTTGACCATTTGATGCCACTTTAGATATTTGAAGAATGCTCTGATGGTCCTCCCAAATCTTATTCTCCTTATGCTAAAACATCCTTAATTCTTTAAAATGATTTTTATATATTATGGTTAAAGAAGTGGGAACACTTAAACTAGAAAAGAAAGGCCTTAGGTGGATGGAATGAGTGCCCATGTCAATATTTCCAAAAAAACTCAGTAAGTACATACTTTACCAATGGCATGTGGACAGTCATATTAATAAAAAATAATCTTAATAAGCCTAATCATAACATATGAATAGATCTTTAAGGTTTGAACAGTGATAACATATATTATCTTATTTGAGCTTCACAGCAACCCTATGAAGTAAGTGAATCGAAATGAAAAGTACACATTTAATCGGTCAACAAGCATTTATTGAGTGCCTACTATGTTCCAGGAGCTGTGCTAGGTGATAAGGACACAAATACAATAATTCAAACAAACTCTTCTCTGAAGGACCTTATATTCCAATGGGAGAGAGGAAGACATACATAAGTATGTATAGAATAAATATAAAGGAAATAAAAATAATCACCAGGTAGTGAAATAAAGGATAGTTTGAGGAGGACACTAGCAGTTTTAGCACATTACATTGAGCAAAATTAGCACATTGTAAAGCACATTCTTCAATGCTGTTTAGAGGTTAGGAAGGTAAAGAAGTAGTACAGTAAGTAGTAAAGAAGAATACTAACCTGGAATTTGGATTCCAGTCTTGGATTTGCCAGTCACTAGCTGTGTAAATTGGTATGGTCCATTTAAACTTTCTTGCCTCAATTTCCTCATTATATAAAATAAGGGAGTTGGACCAAATAATCTGTGAAGTCCTGTCCAGCTCAGTCATCTACAATTTCATGAAATACGAAACTGAAGCTAGTATTCTGTGAATTTCTCCTTGTATAATGGTGGTTGTAACAAATATGCTTGTATACAAAGACCCAGGAGATGAAATGTCAGGGCCATGACCTTTAAATAGGTATCTATATATTTTGTTCTCACTTCCTGAGAGCTAATGGTTCCCACCATCATTGCTGATGATATCATTGTTCTCCTACTGAGGGATTTGAAATGCCAATCTATCTCCAAAACCCTATAAACAGAGAACCTCAAGATGCTCATGGGATTGGAGTTCTCAGAGAAATCACTGTTTAGATAGATTTTGTGGTCAGAAATATGCTGTTCCCTTAGGATTTTGCTAAATGGGGTTTTATTCAGTTCTCCTCACTGGACTGCTGAAATTTAAGTGCTCCCCACTGGATCACTGACTTCTTTTTTTTATGAGGATTGTGTCTTATTTACTAGAAACTACTGGACTAAAAAGGATTCATTTAATTATACCAGGAATATGGAGAAATTGAATGACCTTCTGGGTCATATGGGATCTTGACACTGATGTGAATATACATAAACTCATAGGATGTCCCAAGAGAATAAAACGATAGCCTCAGAGAAAAAAATTTAAGTTACTTGCCTTTTAGCATGTATGGCTTGGGTAAGATGATGGTGGGAGGGCTAGATCTAATTTTTTCTGGTGGGGGTTCAAAACCTTTGCTTTTATTTTGACTTTCACAAAGGACCATCTGTTGTCCAGGTCTTAACAAGAATGCCATTCATAAATCAGCACACATCTGTAGGGCTAGGATAAAAACGAACAAACAAACAAGCAAACAAAAAATGAATTAGATAAGAATTTGGTCATGCCCTGACAGAAATAGAGCCGAAAGGGGGGATGTGGTGCTTATTTTGTGGGCTAACCCCATTTTATATTTTGTAAAAAATATCCATGTAGTCCTTTGTGGGTGAGTAGCCTATATGCCTAGGAAACCAGGTATGAGAATAACTTTTAGTTTTATATTTATGTGGATGAAGCCAGCTATCTAAGCAGAAAGTGTAAAAATGATGCATCAACTAAAATTTGTCACCTTTTTCATTGCTGAATTATTGTTCAGATAAGATAGGTTAAATCCCAGAATTTTCTCTCTCAAGAGGTTATTCAAAAATCCAAACATTTCTTTAAATCAAATCTATTTAAAGCATTCCCTATCGAAGAATCACAGTTTTAGTTAATAGCATGGAAGTTAGCGAAAATCATATAATTAATATTGACATATTGGTCCAAATATGGATTTTCCCAAATTAAGCTGTACTCCTAATCTGTGGTTTCTTTGAAAGAATAATATCTATATCATCTATATATTTATATCTATGTCTGTAAGCCTCCATTTATATGGCTTTCATATGGCCTCATATAGCATTCCCTACTATTCATTTTATTAATCAAAATTTTAACTCTTTGATGAGAGGTCTTTTAAATAGATTTGCCTCAGAGAAGTGTTCAATTTTTGAATAGGCTGCACCTCTAAATTAATGTTTCTTTGAAAGGAAGATATTATATCTATCTAATCTATATATCAATATCTGTATCTTGACATATCCTCATACTTGTATCTAGCTGTCTCCATCTTTATAGCTATTCATATCTTGAAAAACAGCACTATTTTAGGTCAATCATAGGTTTTCTACATGGCAGATTTGGGGAAAATGTAATCCTATATTTGAATCCATGGGAAGCATCTTGATATGGAGAGAGTAACTTATAATGGAAATATCTAAGTTCAGGTTCCGTTTCTAACTGTGATTCTGGACAGATCACTTAATTATGCTCCAGGCAACTCTCTAAGACAATAATTTGGAGAGAACATGCCGATTTCTATTGATAAAAGAGTTCTCTATATCATTTGGAGTTCTCTAATTCCAGGTCTTATCCCAATCTGGATCAATAAGTTAATGTATGTAAAAGTATTTTATAAACTTCAATGTGCATACCATACTATTAGATTTTATATGTTACAGGATATAAAAAGGACCGCCGTGAGCCTGTCTGCACTTGTGATTTAACTTTGATTAACAGACCGAGATGCTAAATTTAATATACTGTTTTAAGTCTTTTCTCTTCCTTGCCACTCAGCCGCAATTATTAAGTCTGCTAGGAAGTGTAATACTACACCTGAAGATAAATGTTATGTTCCTGCTCTTTTTTTTTCTTTTTATCATTCAAGAGAAGCATTTTGTCACTAATGTGACAAAAATGTTTTTCTTCTTCTCAGAGATTAAAAGCATGAAGATTCAAAAGCCTCTGAGGCAACACAGTGCAGATGTAACTCATCTCTCTAAAAGGAGATAAACATTGGATCATAAATGGAGGTTTTCTCCTCAACTAAATTGCTCACAATCAATTCATTTCTGTATTACTTAATTAATTTTATATAAAGGAACTTCATCTAAATGAATTTATTTACTGATGTATCATACAAACCTTGTCACAATGTGTTCTCACTTTTAAGGCCCTCAGATCTATCTCTGTTATCTACTAGCTGTGTGATCCTGGGCAAGACTCTTAACTGCTTTGTTTCCTCATAATAAATATAACAAATTGGCTGTACTAAATTAACCCTTCCAACTCTTATTCTATGAATGATATGGGATCTAGGATACAATAGCCTCCAGATTATTTCAGTGTGATACAGTGTGTACCAGTGTCAAATTGTATCTGGTCACCAAATTACCAAAAGCTACAATCAAAAAGTTTTAATTGAGTAAATGGTTGATTAACTGTCCCCCATATTCATATTTTCATGGTTTCTACTAGATTTCTATATGTTAGTGTTGTTTTTCCAAATCATGCAAGTAGTCTTATATAATAATCCATATCAATATTCTCTTATAAGTTTCAAAGATTGTTCAACTTTATTTTTCTCAACATGAGTCTTGAACAATTGCAGATAATTTCTTTTGCACAAAATGAGCTGAGTTGGTGCATTTCTGGGGGTTTTCCATGTATTGGAATCAGAGAAGGCTACCTAGCAAGTGCTAGAAATTATAATTTGATAGTTTTGATGAAAGGCCTAGGGCAGAATGGGAGTGCATCTTGTAACTGCAGGATTTGGTCAGCAAGTTAATTTGAGTAACTATGGGTCAAAGACAAGAGACTCTGAGCCATTTGAAGGTGAACGTCCAGTAAATATGAGGTAGGGTCACATTCCTCACCAAGGTAGGTAAACTGGCCAGTTTGAAAGGTAACAGACAGTGGTATGGTGAGTGAGCTGAGGCTGTGGTAGTTTGGTGCATTGAGCAATTAGGTTTGAATGTCAGGACATTAGCCAATCATTAGTCCAATTCCTGGGCCTAGAGTTGGTACTGAAGTGAAATTAGAAAAAAAAAAAAATGGAGATCCATCAGTGTCTGTTAGCATTTTCCCATTTGTCACTTTCCAGAGGTAGTATATCATTCATAGGTTTGTGCAAATAAAATATAAGCTCCCTAGGGATCACTGACTATTTCATTTTTGTCTTTGTTTTCCTAGTACCAAGCACAGTGCCTACTAAATAGTTGGTGCTTAATGTTTGATTGAGGGGCAGCTAGATGGCATAGTGGATAGAGCACTGGCCCTGAAGTCAGGAGGACATGAGTTCAAATCTGGCCTCAGACCAAACACTTGACACTTACTCACTGTGTGACCCTGAGCAAGTCACTTAACTCCAATTGCCTAGAAATTTAAAAAAAAATTAAAAAAATGTTTGATTGATAGGGATAGTTTAGCACCATTAACCTACATGGTCTTGTTTGCCAAGGACTCTTTCCCATATTGTGTGTGTACTTCTGCTTGGTGGTGGTGATTTTGTTGGGGAATGAGGAGACTCTAGACTTTGGATATGCTTGGTGCAGACTGGGCTGAGTGAATTGTCCCCTCATTTTGACTTTGGAAGCCCCTGCCTCCATTGGGAAGGGACACTGTGGGTCAGGTTCCATCAGGGTGGAAGTCATGTTGGAGTTCTCCTTTAGTGCTTTATGTCCAGTTAACCTTAGGTAGCCAATGCAAGATATGTTGTTTATTTGTTTGTTTTGTGTTCCCCTTCAGTAAGTTGGTACATGCTGAAGTCAGAATTGCCGATTAAACAATGTGTATCACCCATAGTAGTTTATATATCCCAGCCTATAATATAAGTGCTTTGGGCAAGGGGATATTGGCAGTTCACAACTTCTTTGGTGTTGCAGAGATTCATCCATATGACCTTTGGAGAAGAATGTGTGCCCTAAGAATTCACCTTCTGTAATAGAAAAAAAAAGACCATTTCTCCAGTTTGACTTGGAATTAGCATTTCTAGAAGCAGTATAGGATCATGTAGAAATTAATAATATGCTAGACTAGGCTAGGAGAATAGCTTAACATGTTATCTTAAGAAGATGGTAATGCCTGGAGTCATCAGGGCTTAGAAGGTATTGTTCTTGAGTCCTTGAGACTGTGGACACTTTGCATAGTTCAACATTAGAGCATATGCATGTAACTTGGACCAAGTCATATTTCATCTCTCCCTTGCTAGATGTGGACCAGGTTGTGTTCCCCATAGAGGTTTACTTAAGCATAAACTGTGACTTCAAGGATTGGTCTACTAGGATAAGCAGGTTCCAGTAGATTATTTTATAAAGAGTGCTATGTTCACGACCAAATCTCAATTTCATAATCTTTGTCTTGATAAAGTGGATTGGGGCATCATCAGGTGAGGTCAATAGATCAAAGAACACCTAACCAAAGGTGATTTTAATTGCCTCCAGAAGAACCCTAATTTCTGGTTGAAAGGAAGAATAAAGGTACAATATTGGGATCTGGGTCCTTACCATCATCTCAAAGATGTAATCATATGGGTAATATACTGCCTGAAAGATAGCCATAGCAAATTCAATTATCTAAGATAGCTAAAGGGCAGCTTGGTGGCAAAATACATAGAGCATCAAACCTGGAGTCAGGAAAACCTGTCTTCCTGAATTCAAATCTGGTGTCAGACACTTACTAGCTGTGTCACCCTGGGCAAGTCACTTAATCCTGTTTGCCTCAGTTTCTTCATTTATAAAATAAACTGGAGAAGGAAATGACAACCCACTCCAGTATCTTTGCCAAGACAACTCCAAATGGGGTCACAAAGAACTGGACACAACTGAAAAATGATTGAATAGCAATAAGCTAAGTCTGATTTGATGGAAAACCCTGACTACCCAGTAGAAGGAGCTTGTATCAGTCTGACCAGTAAATTTTGATGGTCACAGTTTAGTAATTCAGCAAAGTTTACAAAGTGTTTATTGTATGCTTATGTTCTGGGAGATAGGAAGTGGGAATACAAAGTTTATGCAAGAAATGTCCCTCTACCCTTGAGAGATCAATGGTCTAGTTTTGGTTGTAGTGGTGAAGATGTATGAACAAGTACAGTTCTTTATAGACATTTTACCAAACAGCACTTCCAGATAGCCATGACTTAAATGGAGTAGGGGGCACAGTCAAACGCAGTCTAGGCTTAGGGTGAGGCCACATTCCTCACCAGTATGGTTAATCTGATGCATTGATGGATAGCAGACAATGATGCATCAATTCATTGACCCACCATCAAATAAATAGGAAAAAAAGCAAGTCAAGGTTTTTGTCAATTTTAAGAACAACAAACAGCAAAAATCTTTCTGAGAAAGAGAAATGATACCAAAAGAATGATTTTACAAAGTGTCACTCTTTAAACAAAATACCCATAGCATTTCTATGCCATTTTAATCTTTGGTGTGGGATGTCTGGCCTAAGCCTCAGAAAGTCCCAGTCTCTTGAAGGACTTCATGTTCGATTAATATGCTGTCTGAAGTTTCTACAACATAAGAATGACCTAGTAGTAGTGTGAGGATAGACAGAAAACTCTCCAGATACCAAGAGGATATTTTCATATCCCCAGGTTCTCTTTTGTGCAATTTTTCCTCCAATAGAGGAACTTGGGAAAGAATTGGATGCAGAGACCTGATTTCTTTCAGAGAATCAGACATCAGAAAAAAAGGCGAGGGTTTCATTCCATTATCATATCTAGTTAAATTAACTTTCTGAACCTTCATGAGCCTCAGTTTCCCTATCTTTAAATGGTGATAATAATACCTGTAGTACTTAACTTCAAGTTGCAATATATATAAAGTGCTTTAGTAACCTTAAAGCACTATATGAATATTAGATGTTACATATGAGACAATCTTGGAGTCAGTCACAGGTCTAATAAGGAGAATCACAGACATGGAAGCATTTTAAATTGTTGATGGATTCACTGTTAGAATAACAAATTCCATATGTATGCAGTGCATACATATGCTAAGTCAATTCTGTGCTGATCTGTTATCCTAGTTTTGTATATATACAATATACACATACTGTAATTAGTCATGCATAACCTTTTGCAACTTAGCCTCTCTGACCCTTAGTTTCATCATCAATAAAATACGAGGATTGGCCTAAATAACCTCCAAAGTCCCTTCCAGATCTAAAGTTATGATCCTATGAATATGAAAAATAAATATAAATTTTTAAAGTATAGTATTTCTCCTCTTCTGTTCCACCTTCTTGAGTCAGATTTCCAGAGGCCCTTTATTTTGATTTCAAGAACTTATAATATACTTACTGTTTTATTTCCAGAGGTCTAAAAAGTTTTTTTTAAATAATGATATGATTTTTTTAAGATTCTCCTCTGAACCCAAAGTTTTAAAAACAAATGTTAAAAATTGTTTTTACATGCAACTGGGAAATAAGATATACAGGCAATGGGGTATAGAAATCTATCCTGCCCTATAGGAAAATAGAAGGGGAAGAGGATAAGAGAAAGGGGGATGATAGAAGGGAGGGCAGATCGGGGGAAGGGGTATTCAGAATGTACACTGTCTTGGGGGGGGCAGATGGGGAGAAAATTTGGAACTCAAAATCTTGTGGAAGTGAATGTTGAAAACTAAAAATTAATATTTAAATAAATTTTTAAAAAATTCCTTTCTGAAAAAGGAGACAATTAGGAAAAAAAAGGTGAAACACTTTTGCCTGAGGCTGAACTATGACAAGCTGTGAAGTCAATCCTTGTAATGTCTTAATTGTTTCTTTCACACTTGCCCCATATTCTTCCAAACAAATAGGTTATCTTTCTGCCAATCCTCCAGGGCTTCCACTCTTGCTGCTACACTCTCCCAACTGGAGAACCAATAATCCAGCCATATCATCTTCCTGACTCACCATTTGGTGAACATAGCCTTCTATTCACTCCTCCCCCACCTCCAATTTTCACATCTTGCTTTAACAATAGCAATCAAACTAAGCCTACTATTGCTTTTGAAAAGATTACATAAGTAATCGAAAGCCCTATGACTCTTCTCACCTTCCTTGTTGTTTCAACTTCTGTGGCTAATACTCCCCTCTATGTGTTGTCTCCCCTTGTTAAAATGTAAGGTCCTTGATTACAAGGACTGCTTCACTTTTGATTTTGTATTCCCAGTGCTTAGTATACTGCTTGGAATATAGTGAGTGCTTAATAAATGATTTTTCATTCATTCATTCATTCATCTGTCTTTTTATTTGTTCATTCATTCCCTTCTTCCTTTTAGCAAGTTTACTTTGCCTTGACATTTTAAGGAAACTTTTAGAATGCTTTCTAGATACACATATTATTTTAGAATCCCAAGTGATTCCTCACTTAAGTCATATTGTGTATTCCTTCTACATACACTGTGACTTTTATCGGAGATGAAGATGGCATTGCAAGTGAGGACTGAGAACAACCTGGTGGTAATGCTCTTAGAAGGAGGGAAATACATTTTTCCCTAGAGTTACGGCAACATAGACCCAGAGGAATAAGCTAATGACCCTGAAAACTGAATTTGTTTCTTTAGAAATACTGTTCCATATATTTTAAGGGCACTATTCTGCTATCCCTAGGAACTGAGTTGGTTTTCAGATAGGGAAAAACGCACTTTAATGAATGATTATAGGATTTTTTTTAGTTCTTCAAAATAGTAAGCTTCTATTGGAAAAGAGTGAATTTGAGAGACTCAGATGATGATATTAAAATATTTATTTGCTGATTTTTTTTAAAGTAAAAAGTGTTATATGCATTTTGGACTGGAATCCAAATACAAACATGTTATGCATACTTGGACTTTGATCCTCTGAGGGGTGCTAAATTGGAATTTGTGGGTAGAGTGGTATCATGGAAAGAGCCCTGGACTCTGATCCAGAATGTCTGGGTTCAAATTCCAGTTCTAAAACTTGTTTGCTGTATGATTTTGGGCAAATCATTTATTCAGAGTGGTTTGTTTCTCCATGAGCAAAATGGGGATAATAAGGCTTGTAATATATACCTATCAGGGTTGTTGTGGGAAAAACAACTGTTCTGTAAATTTAACTAGCTACTAGGCATCAGTAACCTGGAGGTGACTGGTGAAGAACAGAATAGCTTGATATCTTCATCACTGTTCTCATTGTACCCACTACCCCAAGGTGGGTAACCATCCTTGGAAGGCTTATTGCAATGCTGAGGTTTAAACTTCAGAGATAACCAGAGTGGATGTGAGGATGTGTCAGCAGAGAGGATCATATGTACCCTGGGTTGGGAAATCATTAGACAATTTTTGTCTTAAGTTTTCCATGAATTCTAGCAGCTTTCTGGCTTGTCCTTCATAATCTGTCTTGACTAGAGGTGATATTCATGCCAGATAAACATAAGATTGGACCATCATTCTTTTCAAAAAGATTTCTGGCTTTTCCTTTCAAACTAAAAACAATAAGCAAGAAACACCTTTTGAGAGTGACACTAGCTTAATCCCTTAGTGTCTAGGGCAAAAAGTTAACATTTCTGTTATGTTTTAGAGTTTGTAATAAGCTTTCCTCACAGCAACATGGGATAGGTAATATAAATGCTGTTACCTATTTTTTTGTTTTATTGACATCTTTTGCTTTCATCTCACATTAATTTCTGCATATACTCTATGTTTTCCCTACCAAGTGAGGTTTCACTTGTAAAAATATTAAAAAAGAGAAATTAAAAAGAAAACAGTTCCCCAAAGCCAACCAACATATTGGCTAGGTCTGATAGCATTGGTAATATTCAGCTCTCATAGGCCCCTACCTCTGGAATGAAGGGAGGGAGGCATATTTTCTTATCATATCTCTGGGGCCAACCTAGATCAGTCTATTTAGTCAGATAGCAGGGTTTTTTAAAATTATCCTTCATTTGTACATTATTGTAGTCATTGGGACAATTATCTTCTTGGTTAACCTTACTTTACTCTGCATCAGTTCACTTAAGTCTTCCCACGTACCTCTAATTTGTCAATATTTAACATTTCTTATGTCACAGTAATATTGCATTACATTCATATAGCACAATTTCTTCGTTTGGTTTTAGTTCTTTACTACTATAAAAACTCCTGCTATTAATATTTTGGTACATATGGGAGATTTCTCTCTCCACTTTCCCTGCCCCCCACCTTCTTGGAATATATATCTGGCCATGGGAACTCTGGGTCAAACTTATGACCTATTATCAAGATAAGTGAACAGCTTCAGAGGTTGAGTGATTTGCCCTAAGTCACATAGTTTGGCATTGGGAGAACTTGAACTGAATTTGAGCCTAGATCTAATGACTCCATGTCCAAAGCTCTTTTTATTGGAGTACAAATGTCTCTATTTTGTTGCCGTGTCTCTTAGTAGACACTTGCCACATTATAATTTGGGTTAGTTTTGCTTCTTTTAAGTAAAGCAGTGAATTAAGATTTCCTTTTATCATGAGCTCTTTGGAATGATGTTTCTTTTAGAACTCTAAATCCACATTTTTGTATTCAGTGAATTGATTGGTGATGTGAACTATTGTGAATCTGGATGAGTAGATTAATCTTTAGAAGTAAAATGGTCACCCTATTAGATGAATTTGCTTTCCTAGTTGCTGGTTAATATTGAGTAAACTAATTTTTTTTCTAAGTCAATTTACCCCACATGGGTGGGCATGAGCTCCCTGCAGCCTTGGTGCACTCAAGGAGCATGACAAATTACCATTACATCGTTACAAGCCTGGATCTCAATTAAGAACCCCTGAACTTGACTCTGTTGTCAAATGACATGCTTCACAAGGAATAAAGGCTGTCTGATCCTGATTCAGGCTGACATACTATGAAAATAACAGTAGAAGAATGTATTTAGGAGCTGTTTCTGATCCCCCTGGTTGGACCCACCTTTTCTCTTTGGCAACAGAAGTCAGATTGACTTTAGGGTTAAGTTCAATGGCTGTGTGGCTCCAGAAGAGGAAACAGATTAAAACTAGAGACATTAACTTCTTTATTTCTCTCCCATCACAAAGAGATGTAGTAGGGAGTATTGAGTGGAGAGCCAGCCTCATAGTCAGGTGGGCCTGGATTCACATATTGCCTTTGACATATAATGGCCTCAAGATCTTGGGCAAGTCACTTAAATTCTCAGTGGCTGAGGAAACTTTCACTAGATGGGTGAGAGAGAGGAGCATAGAAACAGATAGAGGAAGAGAAAAAGAGAGACAAAGAGACAAAAAGAGAGACAGTGTGTGTGCGTGAGAGAGAAAGAGAGAGACAGACAGACAGACAGGTAGACAGAGACAGAAAATAGGCACCTTCTACAAGAACTTTGTGAACTTTTGTTCACAAACTGAACTTTGCGTACTTTTCCAAGGGCTAAAGAGAAGACCAGTGGCTTGATGTCTTTGTCAATGGCATCATGGAAATTTGCATTTTTGATGAGTTAGTCTGTCCTGGCTCTTAATGTTGAGAACATGATGCTCACAACTTAACCATGAGTTAGGGCCAAAAGCAGAAAGAAGAAAGAGGAAAAAACCCAGGGTAGTTCCCAAGCTACCAAATGGTTTCTTTCAGGATTTAACTGTATAATAGTGTCTTTTCAAGTGAAGGCAAGAAGGGGCATTGCCCAGAATGACAGCATATGGAGGATACTTAATACAGCGTAGAGAGGTACTTGACTAAAGGTCAAAGGCCCACCTTTATGTAGGGGGTGCTGTGTTCAGTGAGAGCCCTCAGAGCAACTCTTCTTATCATAGAAAAGTTCTGCTGGGTAACAAAGGCTGCAGAAGAGACTTCGGTGGAAAGAGGGAAGTTCTTCTGCCTTCCAAGGTTTTCCACCCTCCTTTTTTAAAATAAATGTTCCTTTGTGTTTGCTCACCCACTAATTAGTGTTGCCATGTGCCTGTATTGCTAACCATTTAAAGCGAACGGTTCCTTTGAAAATATAATATCTTTTTAAATGCATCATCATTTTGAAGTGTTCTCATAAATTGTGTTGCTGATTTGGGAACTTAACTGGTGTATTTATTTATATTAAAGCCTGCCTGCTGTTCATCTTGAGGATATTATGTTTGTATAGTTAAGAGAAGCGATGAGCCAAATTTAATTTTCTACCTCCTCTGGAACGCTCTGCATCTTGTAATCACCATTGATTGCCTACTTACTAGTCAGAATCAATAAAAGGAGTAGAAGTAAAAATTGCCCAGTCTCATGTTTTATAATATAATAGTCTAGTCAAAATGGAGGCAACTAATGGAATCCAGCTGCATAGACATTATCTGATAATGACAAGGCATAGAGCACACACTACAGCAGAAAAAGAGAAATCAAAGTTGGAAGCTCAAATATTGAACTCTCATTTGCATCTAGAATGAGGTTTATATACAAAGCTCATCAGAAAATGTATTTTTTCATGATTTATAGTCAATAAAACAATTCTGAGTAATTTTTTATCATTTAGATTGCATCTTCCTTTTTAGAATATGTTAACACCCTGGAGCCCTAAAAATTACCATTTGCTCCAAGGTCACCTAAGATAGAACTATTACACCTGTCTGAAATGCATCAATATAAAATGATGGTCATAGTAAAGAAGGTAGGACTGTGCTGAGAATAACAATTTTTCACTGTCAGGAGTTTTACATAAAAAATCAGCAAAAAAAGATAAAAGCTAAGGAATACTGCTATGAAGTCAAAGACTTAGTGAACTATTTTTGAATACAATGATTACTGTGTTCATTGTGCTCTTTTGCTTACAAAACATGATTTGGCCAAGTGTAAATATTCTTAAATTGATTTTTTTTAAATTTAGAGTCTATTAAACTTTGTTGACTTTGGTTTCCCACTGGGAATATTTGCAGGACCAGTCAATGGCATTGAAACTCTTACGTCCTTAAGTAAGATTCCTTAACTAGAGTTTTTGAAAATGAAAGGCAAGGTATAGCTTTTCAAAGTCCAACCATGAAAGACCTTTTCCAAGAAAATCAATCTTCCCAATTGAGTGGCTGTGTCTGGTATTGCAATAAAAATGTGTTCATAGCATCCTGAAAAACATTCAGCATGGGAGTCAAGTTCTTTTAGCGAATCCACAGGTAAACATCTTCTCTTACTATCCTTTAAAACCAGAAATGGAAATCTAGGTGGTTCTCAAATGAAATTAATGTCCCCCATATAAAGGAGGAATAAGAAATCTCATATGCTGATTTTGATCATGGAATATTAACTTAATTTTTTCCTATTTGCTAATAGATATTCAAGGGAGGGGGTACGTGCTAGTCTCCTCAATATTCTTCATAGCTAGCCCCCAATTTTGCCAAGTCTGTTTATTTGACTTTGACTGAGTTCTCAATAGAACTTTGTACCTATACAAAGTATCTTACTTGAAGTCAGTAAATCAGGGTTGCTAGTCAGACTCCAGCTATGTAATCATGGATAAATCATTTTGTATGAAGTTTTGATTTCCTCATCTGAAAAAATAGAGATAATAATAAACACACTATCAACTAACCCATTAATCAATCAACAAACTTTTATTAAGCACTTATTATATGCCAGACATTCTCCTAAGAACTAGGAATAGAGAGGGAAAAAAAGAACATGATTCCTGATCTTAAGGAACTTAAATTCTAATTAGGGTAAAATCATACAAATATGTAGCTATATGTAAGATAAAATACTCACAGAGTACATGCAAGGAAAACTTAGAGAGGAAGGCAACTGCAGATTAGGAAATTGGAAAAGGCCTGCAGAAGGTAATGGGATATCCAAGTAAGCTGGGTGAGACAGGAGAGCATTCAAGGCATAGGGCGACAGCCAGTGCAAAAGCAGAGAGAAAGGAAATGGGGAATCCTGTGTGAGAAAAGCGGGCAAGCCAGTATGAGTGGGCCATAGAGTATGTAGGATTTATTAATCTGGGAAGAATGAAGGTGAATGAACAGAGGTGTGCTTTTGGAAAATCATTTTGGCAACTGTGTAGAGCATAGAAGAAAAATGAGACAAGGGAATCAGTTAGGGCTATTCCATAGCCCAGGTGATGAGAGTAAACAGGGGAGGTGGTGATGGCTATGAATAGATAGCAGCTGAGAGATATTGTAAAGAAATAAATAACAAGATTTAGCAACTGATTTGGCTTTGTAAGGTGAACAAGAGTGAGAAATCAAAGATGGCACTGTGGTCATAAACCTGGGTAGCTGGAAGAAAAACTGATGTTCTTGATAATAATAGGGAAGTTGAGAAGGTGGATGTTGGAAGAAAAAAATGAGTTCAGTTTTGCACATATGCAATTTGAGATGCCTCCAAAACAGACATCCACTTTGAAATGTCCACTAGGGAATGTGATATAGGACTGGAGCTCAGAGAGAGACTAGGGTTGGATTTATAAACCTGGAAGTAATCTGAATAGATATTGTAATTGAACCAGTGAAAGCTGAAGAGATCACAATGTGAGAGAGCATAGAGATAAAAAAAGAAGAGTTGTCAGAAGAAAGTCTTGGGGTGTACCCCCTGTTAGTAGAAGTGACATGGATGAAAATCCATCAAAGAAGACAGAGAAGGAATGGTCAGACAGGTAGGAGAAAATAAGAGAGAACACTATAGATACATATTTGTGTCTAATGGTAGCCATGTCTAGGGCAGGGGTAGGGGGAGAAGGAAGAAAGAAAAAGAAAAAAAATAACTTTATTATGTATTTAGGAATAGCAAGTTGTATATAATAGATTTGCAGTTTCTTATGCAGTCACTTTTTATGATATTATGTTATGGAAATGCTTGTTTTATTCCACAAATTAAAAATAAAATAAATAAAATTTAAAAAATAAAATTACAGAGCACTATTTTAAGGAAAGTATTTTGTAAAGTCTAAAAGAATATAGACACCAGAGTCATTATTCATGTTCATTTTAAGATATCATTGAGTAGACTTTTTATGGCTGATTTATTGGTAGTGGGAGGCAAGTACAAAAGTTGTACAGGTTGTTTCAATCTGAATCATTAGAGGTAATGCCCACTTTAATTAGATCATAGAACTGCCATAGAATTAAACTATTTGAATGGTGTCTTAACACATTTTTTTTACCCCAGGACTTGTGATTTTATCAGTGGAGTCTACTCCTTTCACATACAGTTTGGTAACTCTCTGTAATTCAAAATCTTAGAGAGCTGTTTGTGGCTTTGATACATAAAGTATCTTGCCTGTGACCACATATTTAATGTATATATGGGTCAGGATCTGAATCCAAGTCTTATTGAATCCAAGCCATTATTACCTTGGCTGTACTATGATGTCCTGTTGCCTTTTGCCTAGAACATAGTAGGTATCTAAATGTTCATTGAATTTAATTATATGGATGACCTATGATATTGTTGATGTGGATACTTCTTTATTGGGGCAAATCTCTGTTGATTCATTCCTCACCCTTCCCCTTTGTGATTTGTGACTAGGTCTGTATTAATTTTCATTGATTTCCAAATAGAGGAAGAAAATAGCTTCCTGAAAAGGAAAGATTTTACCTTATATTATCTTGCTTTAAGCCATGTCTACAGTAATGCTTTGGATGGATTTAAAGATGGAAACAACTCTAATTCAGCTATCCCAGTCTTTCACCCTATGGCAACTTGCTGCCCTAGAGATGGAAAACTTTTTTTCTACATACAAAATTTAAGCCTACAGTAGAGAAGGGAGCACTCATAAAATGACTTCTTGTTGTTCAGTCATTTTAGTCATATCCTACTCTTCATGATCTCATTTGGGGTTTTCTTGATAAAGACACTGGAGTGGTTTGCCATTTCCTTCTCCAACTCATTTTACAGATGAGGAAACTGAGGCAAACAGGGTTAAGTGATTTGCCTAGGGTCACAGAGCTGGCAAGCGTCTGAGGCTGGATTTGAACTCAGGAAGAGGAGTCTTTCTGACTCCAGGTCCAGCACTGTATCCACTGCAGCACCTAACTGGCCCATAAAATGATTATCCTAAATAATCCTATGCTAATATCCTAAAATAATGACATAGGAAAGTTGAAAGAGTTAAGAGCATTCTATCACTATATCTTTTGTTCATAAATCAGTTCATAGTGTTCATCCAGTCAGCACTTGACACATTATTCATATTTAATACTAGTTCATATCCATTGGAGAAAGGGTAATATTACATGAAATACAATTACTAGAGAAGCTAAAACCACACTAGAGATACTCATGCTACAGGGCCATTACTCTAAGTGGTCCAAAGGTCTTCTGTCCTGAGGGATAAGGCATGACTGGAAGAATAGAGTAGGCTGGAACTTGTAAAGAATCTGGAAGCTATCAGTGAGATGAGGAAACTAGAGCCCAGAGTGGCCATGTGTCTTTTCCTATGTTGAAATCCTTTAGTTGTGAAATCCAGGGAAAGGCTGACAAGCCAAAGTAATGGATGCATGAGCGCCCATGATCATTGGAATAGTACTGCTTATTTCAGATCTCCAGAGACCATGACTCCTTCTCTGCAAGTGTTGTCACTGAGTTGCAACTTCTCCCTGGGGCTAAGCTGTCCTGATTGGTGAGGGGGTGAATGGAGACTCATCCAACTCACTACATTAAAACAGCCCAACACTATGCTTTATCTCTACCAACCCCAGACATCTTTCCATAAATCCAAAGGTAACTTACTCAAC
The DNA here is from genome assembly GCF_900497805.2 of Vombatus ursinus. Taxonomy (NCBI): domain Eukaryota; kingdom Metazoa; phylum Chordata; class Mammalia; order Diprotodontia; family Vombatidae; genus Vombatus; species Vombatus ursinus. Next base: position 4,746,470 of record NW_020951391.1, on the reverse strand, counting down.
TCCCCTCTGTAGCTTATTTTCAGAATCACCTATTTTTTTAACCTCTATGTATCTGAAAAGAAAGTTATACCTATTTCTTGCTAAGGTTGATCCTTTCTTTGACATGGTCCCTTGATTTCATTCCTTTCTGCTTCATTCAGAACCTCTCCCAGAATATTGTACATTTATATAACATTTGAGAGTTTACAAATCACTTTTCCCCATTAATCATCCCTTCTTTTTCCTATATCTTCAATTTTCTTCTCTCCACTGATTCATTTCAATAAAGATGCCCAAGTTAGGAAGGGAGCTCTCAAAGGAAATGAGAAACTGAGGTAGATGATTTCAGTTTTGGACATGTCACGTTTGACTGTCGCTGTCAGCAGCACATCCAGACTTTCAGCAAGGAGTAGGGAGAGTTCATAAATGAAGACCTGGAGTTCAGGGGAGAGACTGAAGCTGGGTATAAAATTTGGCAGTCATACACTTAGCAGAGAAAATTCAACCCATTGGGAGACTCTGGGGTCACCAAGGGAGAGAATGTAAGAAGAAGAGAGAAGAGGACCCAGAAGAGTACTTTGGGTGGGGGGACAATTGTAGGGACAGAAAAGATGTAGGGCCTAAGAAGGATTCAGACAGGAAGGAGGAGACTTAGGAGAGAGCAGCGTCATGAAAGCAAAGGTCATTAAAATTATCCAGGAGGAAGTGGTGGTGAGTCGTTTCAAAAGCTACACAAAGATTAGTGAGGATAAGAAATGATGAAAGGTTTTTTGGATTCAACAACTAAAAGGCCATTGAAAGAGTGGTAGTGTTTTAAGTCAGATTACAAGGCTTTGTGAATGAATGGGAGTGAAGAAGAGGAATGATTAAGCTTGAGGGGAGGACAAGGTGGAGGGAAATTTGTATTTTCTTTTTTATTCTTATGTCTATGAACACCAAGTAATAAGTCATTAATTAGAACTGGTTTGAAGATGTATTACAGAGAGAATGATGAAAGGGGGAAGTTCTGGGAGAGCTTGGCCAGGATTAGTCATGATAAGAATAAAGATCACTTCATCTTCTGAGACTGAAGCAATGGAGGGAAGAAAGAGGAAGACGTAAGTTTTAATGTTTGGATAAGAGAAAGAGGTTATGGATGGGGGAAGTACTAGGTTTGGGGAGGTTTGCAAAAGATTTTAAGGGAATATAATTGAGTCAATCATAAATGAATTAAATATGATTTTGTAATGGTGAGATGGGCAGCTAGGAGGCACAGTGGATAGAGTACCAGCCCTGAAACCAGGAAGACTTATCTTCCTGAGTTCAAATCTGGCCTCAAGCACTTGCTAGCTGTGTGACACTGGGCAAGTCACTTAACCTTGTTTGCCTCAGTTTGCTCATCTGTAAAATGAGCTGGAGAAGTAAATGGCAAGCCAGTCCAGTATCTTTGCAAAGAAAATCCCAAATGAGATCCCAAAGAATTGGATGTTACTAAAACAATTGAACAATAACGCCAATGGTGAGATAACAGCTGACGTTAGATAACTTGAATTTGTGATATATCAGTCCCTCTAATTTGGGAGTTTTCTGTAGCACCAGTGGATGGTTTAAGAGTATGAGCAGAGAAGGCATCTAGTGGGAGGGTTTCCCCATTGAAGATAAAAAGACCAATAAAAAGATAAAGGGTATGGAAGTTGGAAGGGACCTTGATATAGAGTTGGAAGGGACCTTGGAGATCATCTCCAATACCTGAATTTTGCAAAGGAGGAAAGAGACGAACTTATAGGTAGTTAAGACCAAAGCCAAGATTTGAACCCATGTCCTCTAACTCAAAAACAGAATTTCATACACTTGAACACCCATATAGATGGCTGCAAATAGAAATAGGTAAAGGAGTTTTAAAGTATTAAAAATCAGAAGTCAGACTATTAGAACCACTAGCAATGTAAATAGGGAAGTCACCAAGGGTCTGGAGTAAAAAAGAAGACCACGATTCATTGAAGCTGAGGAGATCACAGAATCTCATTACTGGAGAAGGGGCCTGAACACTTGTTACTGGAAGGGGCCCAGCACCACGGGAAATGCTCTAGTCAAGCTGTCAAGTCTAGAAATTTCACATAATAGATCACTTGTGCATTCATTAAGAGCTTTTAGCAAAATAGATGCACAAACAGTATACAACACTTTGGAATCCAGGCATTTCTGTTCAGATATGGATTGGACAGATGACTGTTAAGATCCCATTCAGCTACAAGATGATATGAATCCATAGTTCTGATATTCTTTATTACACTCTTCCTTTCTGCTTTGGTAGATGACTGGTTTACTCTTGAGACTTGTTCATCAAGTTGAAAAAACTTCACAATTTTGTGTACAGATTAAAAAAAAACATTTCATTTACTGGAATTTTTATTTATTTAACCTACTAAAAGTTTTTGTGTATTGGCATGTAGTTGGAAAACAATGGTTTTTGGCATCATGCTACTTTTCTGGAAAACACACACACATATGTAGAATTGTATTGGGGATGGGGGTTAACATCTACAGGTTAAGCACATTTATGTAGCTCTGCATTAATGGACCATCAGTTAGTCAATGAGCATTTAAGTGCCTACATTCTCTCTGGCACTGTGCTGCTAAACAATGAAAATAAAAAGAAAGTGAAAAATAATCTCTGCTCTCAAGGAACATGCAGTCTAATGAGAGAGCAGCATATGAATAACTATGATGTGAAAAGTCCTTAGTTTTCAAATAGAATGTAAGCCCCTTGAGGGCAGGGATTTTTCATTTTTTTTTCTCTGTCATCCTGGAATCTGGCTTATAGTAGATACTTTATAAAAATCATTTGAATTGAATTTCAAATTCTTAGGAATTATGTGTTTTTTCCTACATAATTTGTTAGATCTCACTTTGGTGTTTTTTTATGTGAAGCAGTTCAAACATATTCTGTAATTCTATTTTAAAATTATTTATTTATTTTTAACATTCTTTTCTTTTTAAATTTTGAGTTTCAAATTCTCTCCCTTTCTCCCACCCCTCCCTCACCCACTGAGAAGACAAGCAATATGATATCAATTATACATGTGAAATCGTGCAAAACATATTTCCATATTAGCCATATTTCAAAAATAGCAGCTAAAAATAAAGAAAGCAAGAACCTTATACTTCAATTTGCACTCAGAGTTCATCAGTTCTCTCTCTCTCTCTCTCTCTGGAGGTGGAAAGCAGTTTTTCATCAGGAGTCCTTTCGAATTGTCTTGGATCTTTGTATTGATCAGAGTAGCCAGGTCTTTCAAAGTTGATCATGTGATTCTAAAATTTATATAATATGTAAAAAAAAGCACATTTCCAGAGGAAAAAAAATCAAATTTTAATTTACCATTAACTCAAACCCCCAAAATGATTCTAGAAAAATATTTCTTTAAAATGAAACAACACCCGATCAATATTCTCAGAAGATTAAAAATTATACTTTAACTTGGGAAATCTGGTTAAAGTTTGATAGTCATGAGGCTGAGGATCTGACCTCAGACTTTTATATCTTCAAATAATTCTGGGGGTATCACATTTTGGTTAGACCAGGATCATATGTGACTGACAGTTCAAAAATACAATGACATGTTGTGTCCAGTCCATATCACACTGGAGAATACTGAACAATAATGCTATCAGAACTGGAAATCAAATGCAAAGTAATTCCTTTGACTTCCCAGATAATGACATTTGCTCCTTTGATGAATTATGAATGTGTTCTTGGACAGAAGAATCACTAGCACTACCAGAACAGGGATATACATTGAAAGGGTAAGAGAGTAATGCTTTGTTGCATAGACAAATTTCCTTCACTGGAGAGTACAGTGCCCTTTAGAGCCCCTATCTATTCAATTCCATTCTCCAAACTCAAGTGAATTTCTTTCTATAAATCCAACCAACAATCCATGCTATCAGTAACATAAACCTAAGTAATTAACTTTGCTAACATTTGGGCCCAATTAGCCAGACATTTTTGTACCATGTTGACAAAGTCTTTCTCTACAAAATGTGTACACCCCTTTGACCCAACAATACCACTTGTAGGTCTCTATCTCAAAGAGATCATAAAAATGAGAAAAGGACCCACATGTACAAAAATATTTATAGTAGCTCTTTTTGTGGTGGCCAAGAATTGGAAATTGAGGGGATGCCCATCAACTGGGGAATGGCTGAACAAGTTGTGGTATATGAATGTAATGGGATACTATTGTGCTATGAGAAATGATGAACAGGCAGACTTCAGAAAAACCTGGAAAGACTCGTATGAACTGATGCTGAGTGAAGTGAGCATAACCAGGAGAACATTGTACACAGTAACAGCCACACTGTGCCATGACTGACTTTGATAGACTTAGCTTTTCTCAGCAATGCAAAGATCTAAGACATCTCCAAAAGTCTCATGATGGAAAATGCTATCCACATTCAGAGAAAACTATGGAGTCTGAATGCAGATGGAAGCATACTATTTGCTTTCCTTTTCTTTTGTTGTTTTGTTTTGATTCTTCTTTCTCATGGTTCCTCCCATTGGTTCCAATTCTTCTTTACATCATGACTAATGTGAAAATATGTTTAATATGAACATGTAAGTAGAGCCTATATCAGATTGCATGCTGTCTTGGGAAGGGGGGAGAAGAGGGAGGAGGAGCAAATTTGAAACTCAATATCTTATGGAAGTGAATGTTGAAAACTAAAAATTAATAAATAAATTTTTAATAAAAAAACAAACAAACAAAATGTGCACTCCAAGTAGATAATACTGGACCTGAGATTGAAAACATAGTACACTTTTATGAAAAATATGGAAATGATTTAAAACATCAGTGTGATATTCTTTTCTTCTTCCTCTTCTTCTTCTTCTTCTTCTTCTTCTTCTTCTTCTTCTGCCTCTGCTTCCGCTTCTTCTTTTTCTTCTTCTTTCTTCTGCTTTTTCTTTGTATAACATTCCCCAAGGTGAGTTTAAAAGAGGAAAGTAAGGAAAAATGCTTTGGCAAATATACAGGTTCTGTCTTTTAGCTTTCAGGAAATTCAGGATCATACACATATAAAAAGAGCAAACTATTTCATATTGAATATATTTTGAGTATATTTGTGGGCACCTGGATGGCTTTGAAATTTACTACTACTATTACTACTACTACTACTACTACTACTACTACTACCACTTATATAGTACTTTTGAGTTTTGAAAAGTTCTTTACATATATTCTCTCATTTCAAGGTAGGTACTACTATTATCCCCATTTTTCAGATGAGGAAACTGAGATTGAAAGTGGATGAGAGACTTGTTCAGAGTCATACAGCTGGTTGGTATGTAAGATGAGATTTGAACTTGGCTCTTCTCGATTATAACTGCAACAATCTATACATTATACCATAGAGAAACTTTCAGGCGAATTGAAATTGAAAAGATGAGTTTGAGTCTCAGCTGAGATACAAATTTAGCTTCTCTAAGTATTAGCTTCCTTATTTATAAAATGGAGACTATAACATCAACACTACATACCTCTTAGGTTTTCAAGTAAAACTTAAAAGACTTTAAATGTCATTTACCCTCCATGGGTCTCAGTTTCTTCATCTTTGAAATGGGATTTGAACCCTCCCATTGACCTTTGAGCTACAGATCCAAGATTGCATGATTCCTGTCCACATTTTCTCATATATACTCACAATGAAGCTGTTCAATAGTCTGGAGGTTTATAGTTCTTTTTGTTTTTGTTTTTAATTTGTTTACTTTGAGAAGCACTATGGTTTAGTGAGTAGAGTGCTTGTCTTGAAGTGAGAAAGATCTGGATTTGAGTTCTGTCTGACATTTATTTACCATTTGTGTGAACATGAGTAAATCACTTAAGCTAAGCCCCGGGTTCCTCTTCAGTAAAATGGGGATAGTAATATCTGCCTCACAGTGTTGTCATGAAGCTCAAATGAAATTATCTCTGTAAAATGCTATTTAAACCAGAAGGTGCTGCATAAATTTGGGCTCTTCTTTCATGGCCACGCATAGGGCACTCAGATTGCACTATTGCTCATTTTCATTTCATGGCCGGCTCATCTTGTTTTCTGACCACACTTTTCCTTGATAATTCCTTTTAATGTACTTTCTAAGTGCAAATCATTTTTGGTAATATGTGGTAGTCCGCAGTATTCTTCTACTTACTGTGTATATCTCCATTGTCCTTTGTGTTATGGGCATTTTTTATTCTTCAATAAATTTTCTATTCCACAACTTGAAGATTAGGCATAGCAATGTTTGAAAAGTAGATTTTTTTTCCTATCAAAGAGAAATAAGATTATTAGAAATACTACACCAAAAAAAACCCATGATGCTTTGGAAATAGTGTAGGATTTGGAAACAAAATGTGTGTTTCACTCACATTTCTGCTAGTTCCTACCTGTATGACCATGGAAAAGTCTGTTAGACCCTCTGGGCTGTGTAAAAGTGAAGGGGTTGAACTATGTGACCTCTAAATGTTCTTTTTCCAACTTCAAATCTTCAATACTAAACCCTTTCTTTTCCTAAATGTAATCTGGCCTGTTCTCTAACTCCAATATATTTCTGGGCCCACCATATCGTCAATCAGCCTATCCGAGATAGATATACAGATGGGCCAATTCAGTGGATTGGCCATCAAACTTTATGTCATATAATGTGGGAAAGTGGCATTTTTATAGCTATTTGAATTTTCCTTTGTTTTCCACAGTAAATTTCTTAGAATTTCTGATACTTTCAATTTGAACATATTTAAACTATGTCTTACATTTACATAATGCTCAAACACTTATAATGTACTTACAAACATGAATTCATTTGATCCTCGTGAAAATACTGTGATGATGTATGTATTGAAGAGATTATTATCTCCATTTATAAATGAACAAACCAAGGTTCATTCAGGTAAAATCATTTGCCTAAGGTCTTGCAGAAAATGCCAGATAAACTAAGGACCATGTTTTTCCTACTACACATTACTTTACCACCTTGTCATAAGGAAATTGGTTCTGCTAGAAATGAGATTCGTTATGCTAGACTTTACCCAGTTTGTTTTTGGACAGATTTATTAGAGTGAGGGATCAAGAGAACATTGCAGATGGAATTAATCTAAACTATATCATGCAAATCTTTTGGACAAGATGGAAACATATGGCAAAGTAAAAGGACTAATAGATGGCTTTGGAACTGGTTGAATAACTAGATTCAAAAAGTAGTAATTAATAGTTTAATGTCAACTTAGAAGGTGGTCTATAATGGGAACACCCCCAGGCACTTTTATTTGGCCTTGCATTGTTGAACATTTTTTAAGGACTCAGCTAAAGGCTCAGATGGTGCAAGGATAAAAGTTTCCAATGGGGGAAACAAAAGCTAAAAATAATAACAACGGATAACCAAGTTATGACTCAAACAGTTCTTGATAGGCTAATAATAATAACAATGATAATGACAATAATAACTAGCATTTATGTAACTCTTTAAGTTTTACAATACATTTTACACAATACTTATTTGATCCTCACAACTACATTTAGAGGTAGGTTATTATCTGTTATTATCCCTATCTTATATTTAAGGAAACTGACGCAAAAAGAGGGCAAGTGACTTTTCCAGGATTACATTGTAAGTGTCTAAAGGAGGATTGGATCTCAGGTCTTTCTGACTCTGAGTTCCACACTTTCTCCACTGCACCACCTCAGATAAAACAATGATAAATGTCAAGTCCTATATATGGGTTCAAAAAATAAATTTCCTATGTTTAAGATGGGGGGGACGTTACATAGCAGATTGTACAGAAACAGTTTGTGAGTTTTAATAGACTGCAACCTTAATATGAGTCTGTAATGTGAATTGGTAACATGGGAAGTTTCCATGATCTTAGGCTGCTTTAAGAAAGGCATATTGTCTAGGACTAGAAAAGCGATGATCCTTCTGTACTCTGCCCGGGATAGACTCATCTGAAACAGTATGTTCAGCTCTTGGAACAACATTTTAGTAAGAAAGTTGTTAAACAGGATAGTATCTAGAAGCAGGTAACCAAGATTAAAGTGCCATAAAGTCATATGAAGATTGATTGAAGGAGCTAGAGATGTTTAAACTGGAGAGGAGAAGAGGTATGGGGAACATGCTCATTGTCTCCAATTATTTGCAGGTCTGTCATTTGTTCAAGGAATCAGAAGTGTTCTTTTTTACTTCAGAGGACATAACTGAGAGGAATTGATTAGAGTAACAGAGAGGTGGGTTTCAGCAGTGCCATGTGTAGAATGCTGGACCTAGAGACAGGAAGATGAGTTCAAATCCTACCCTTGACACTTAAAAGCTATGTGACCTTCAATGAATTACTTTACTTCATTTTGCCTCAGTTTATTTATCTGTAAAACGGGAATAAAAATAGCATCTACCTCCCAGGTGTGTTGTGAAGATCAAATGAGATATTTGTATATCACTTTGTGAACCAGCAAAAAGCTATCTAAAGTCTATATGGTATTTAGACATTTTGTAGGGAAAACCTTCCTATTCATTGGCACTATCCCCAGGTAGCATGGACTGACTCAGAAAGTGGTATGTTCCCCTTTTTTCAATAGAAAAGACTAGGTGACCATATACTGAGAAGGAGATATCTCTTCTAAAAAGGAAAATAAGAGTTTGGTGAGATGGCATTCAAAGTCCTTTCCAACCATGAGATTCTGTGAATCTCAGATTGTTCTATTACATTTTTAATTGGGTCTTAGTCATTGTAAAAGTGTTGAAAATGCATTTAAAATCTCTCACAACTTTGTTCCCCCTTCCCAATTTACAACTTAAAAGGGAAAAAGAAATGTCTTTGTACTAATAGATCAAATGTAGACAGGGCAAAAAATAAGAGAAAGGATTTATTTAGGAGGAAAAAAAAAACTACTTAAAATAAGAATTTACACTGTGTCATTGTGTCATATACTGGGAAAATAAGCTTTTGATTACCTAGAGTTAAGGTTGCCAGAGGGCCTCTGATTTAAATTTCTAAGCCTTGCTAAGAACATAAAGAATTTCAGTAAAAACCTTGTTATTTTGTAAACTCTACTTAAACACACACACACATACAGAGTATTCTACTTTACCCTCTGCTGTTCTCCCACCCCCTGCACAATTTACATTATATGTAGTATGCTTCCTACAGTAGCTTTGCAGCTGTATTCATACAGGTCTTAATCCTTCTTGCAACATCAGTTTGATTGCCCAGAACTTTAGAACTAGCAATAAATTGTGGAAAAGGAAAAAAAGAGGCTCAACAGCCTTGCTTTAAACAATTCTTCTGCTAGAAAGATAGTTAATATATCTTTTCATACCTACTCAGTTACCTAAACTCTCACCCTTCACATTCTTGAATTGAAAAATGGCTTCCAGGAATAGGTTCCCTGACCAAGAGCCTTTCTGCTCTGATAAGTGGTTCAAGGATGAACAAATAGTACTTTAACAAAAAAAAAAAAAAATTGTAGCCTATAAAGGACCATTTGAAAACGTGCTCCAAGACTCTAATAATAAGAGAAAGGTACATTAAACAAATCCAAAAATTCACCTTATACCTTTAACAACAATAGGAAAAAAAACAGGAAAATATTAAGTATTGGAAGGGTTATGAAAGACAAGATCCTTCATATACTAGTAGTGGAGTGGTACAAATATTCTGTGTATCAATTTAGAATTATGTGAGCAAAATCACTAAACATTCTGTATCCTTTGACCTAGTGATTTCATTTTTGAGTATATCACACACATCTGACTCATATATAGGACTTAAAGATTTATTTATTGATAGACATTATTTCTTTTAATCCTCACTGCACAAGAGTAGGTAAGGCAAATGCTATTTATTATCCTCATTTTCAAAAGATGGAAGAGTTTCAGAGAAAAACTTGCTTGCTTAAGTCACAGTGCTAATAAACGTTAGACCTAGAACTTAGAACTGGGTCTCCTTGGCTCTGAGGCCAATCTTTATTTCTGCTATCCTAATAACCAGAGAGTTTATGATGTCAACAGCATAGTGTGGTCCTCCCTCTGCCAATCTAAGTGGTAACTCATCTATGACTTAGTGGGTTCATTTTAGGGAGTAATCTGAAGCAGGTTAAGATTTTGTATGAGCAGTATGATGAAGCAGATAGAGCCCTGGACTTGGAGTCAGAAACACTTGGGTTCAAATTCTCCCTCAGATACTTACTAATTCTGTTAACCTGGACAAGTCACTTAGCCAATCTGTGCCTTACTTTCCTCATCTACAAAAGAAAGGGGTTGGATTTCATGGCATTTCAGGTACCTTCTAGCTCTAAATCTGTTATGCTAAGGTGATGTAATTTGACCAGGGAATTCCACAGCTAGCAAGTGTCAAAGGCAAGATTTGAATCCACATTTTTCTGACTCTAAGCCCAGCCCACTACTTTACCAAAATCATTAACTGATGATTAATGTAGACATGTGTACATATATGTGCATATATACATATACACACATATGTATATGTATATATATGTGTATGCATGCATGTATCTTCATACATTACTTAAATACTCAGATCTTCAAAGCATCCAAATATCATTTTTTAATGCCTGAGGAGGATTGCTGCATCTCAAGAACCAAGTTGATGCAATTGATAGCTTTGAAATGTATACCTACAATGATAGTGAACATGTAGGTTCTCTCAATTAATTTCTAGGTTGTTCTATTATTAAGAATTAAATCCACCATTTAGGTAGACACAAATACTCGTGCCCACACCCCCCAAAAAACAAAGCAACTATGAACTCTCTACATTTAGATCTTTGGGGGAGGTAAAAAGAGTTAACATAAATCAGTTAGCAAAGTAGAATGAAAGTTTTCTAATTTGACCTGTTCATCTTTCCTTCAATACATTAGTTTATCAATTCAATCACTCCCAAGATTTAGCAAAGTAGTTTTGGCTATTTAATTTCCCCTCCTCCACATCTATTTCTTCAATTGTTCTGAAATTCTGCACGTGAGATATTTGGTACTTTGTGTTCACATCTGCTACTTTGCACAAACCAGCATTACTTTCTTTGAAATTTAAAAAAAACAAAAAACAAAAAACAAAAAAGGAAAAACAAAAACCTTTTCCTTCAATGCAGACACTACCATTATGACCAATACTATCAAAGCTTAAAAAAATTCCATTCCAAATTTCTCTTTTCAGCTTTTTCTACTGTCATTGTCTTTTAATGATCCATTATTTCTGTCATCTTGTGCATTGTCTTTGGAGGGGGAAGCACTTTTTCTCCCTTGATTCTAAACTTTTGAGGACTTTTTTTCTATAAGTCTCATTAATTACCTTCTTTTGAAGAAGGTAATAGGTGAAGGTTCATCAGCACAGAGGAAAGAACACTGGATTTAGAGTTAGAGGAACTGTATTACTCCCCATGTGACTATGGATAAGTCACAACCTCTTTTGGCCTCAGCTTCCTCATCTATAAAATGAGGTCATAAGACTTCAATGTCTTTTAAATCGATGATTCTTTGTGGTTTAGGCAGGGTACCCAGTCCTGGAGGCTTCCCTCTGTCAAGGGGAGACTTGGCTGAGCTTATATGTAATCCTCCTACCCCTAAAAAGGAACTTACAGCTGGTGTCAGAGCTGTTTGCTGATAAGATTTTATCGCTTTTGCTTCTGATCCTGATAGAACTGCAGCAAGGCAGGCAGTAAATAAGATGAATTTATTACAGACTGGCTGCCTTTGCTAACAGTGTTTGCTCAGATAGGTAGAAAAAGGCAAAAGAAGGGAATGAACCTTTTTACCACCTTAGATTTCAGTAATTCACTGGATTTGGGCACTGGGGACAGGGGAGGAGGCAGAGGGAGAAGATTCTATGGTATTTATCTATACAGAAGTTCAGTGGAAACAATGAATGAATATTTCTTGAACAATCAGCCTAACTGGAATAGATGACTGCAAATGCAAGGGCTGATAAATGATCATAAGGGCATCTGTGTCTCATGCATCAAGACCCTTAAGCAAACCCAGCTTTGTACAGTACTTGTGGATTAATTGGGCATGCATAATTTACTCCTGCAGTTTACATAAGTGTAAGTATTTTTCTCATTCTAGGAAATAGGCATCTTAGCTACAAGAGAAAAATCAGAATATTACTTCATGGTGAAATAAGCCATCAACCCCAGTCCCTGCTATTTAGAAAAAAGGTGGGGGGAGGGAGGATGTTTGCTCCTAACCACTGTTGCTTGAGTTTTTAAATTGAAATAATTTTTCAGGTTTAATTTGTTTTTCACCCCCTTATGCATTCCTTTAGTTTGGCATTTCATTAGCTGCCTGTTTTTTTTTGTTTGTTTGTTTGTTTTGTTTTTTACAATTGCTGAAAATGAGACCACTTTCTTATTTTCTTGCTCTAGTTTGGGACTATTGTTTTTGTGTTTTCAGGAGAATTTTAAATTAGAATAATTCTTGCTTTCATAACAATTTTTATATATTCAAACATAATTCATTACAGGGAGGTTTAATAGTACTTTCTAAAAAGTGCAAATAATCATAGTTGGAAGTATTTGTTAGTATACTATCTTTAGATTTTGTGCATCAATCAGTAGTACAGTAGGGAAAAGCTTTGTGACCTTGAAATTTGCTTCTTTGCTATAAAAACTATTTATTTCTTTGATATTAAGCAACTGCCTACTCCTAATTATACTAAAGCATTACCACCTCCCTTTATCCTATCAACATCCTCTCTAGATAAGGTCATTGATACACTGTAACAACCCCACTACGACATTGGCAAGCTCCATTGTAACATTCTTTTGCTGATCAATCAAACATTTATTAGGCGACTACTATGAAATAGGCACTGGGTTTAGTGCTGGGGATAAAGAGACGAAAATGAAACTTTCCTTGCCCTCAAGGGGCTTACATTTTATTAGCCAAAATAACACATTTATTTAAAATGAAATACAAAAAAAATTATATACTAAGTAAATATGAGGTAATTTTCCTGATGAAATTTTCCTACACCTGGGCTGGTGTAGAAGCTCAAGTTCTCCCCTTGAAAAGTACGGACTTTTTGATATGTGTTTATGTATATTTTATCCTAATACAGAATTCACTGGGGAAAGAACATGACTAGTTCCTAGATGCTAAACCATAAGTCTTCAGGCTCTGCAGGTATCCGGACCATGAATGATGCTCAAGTTACAGCCAAAATACTACCCAGTCCTGCTCAGTACCACATAATGATGCAAAAATGACCACAGTTAACCAACCTATATCTACTAGCTTCTAGCTTAGATTAGATCAGATAAAGCCCTTACTATTTGCCAAGCACTGTACTAAGCACTGAGAATTCAAATACAAACAAAAAGAAAGATAGTCCCTATCCTCAAGGACTTTACATTCTAATGGGGGAAGACAACACACAGAAAGGGAGTTAATGGGAGAGGTGCAAGGTGGAAAAGTGGATAAGTTTAAGAAGTTGGGCAATTAGCAGGCTGACATAGGCACATTCTCAAATGGAGGTTCTGGGGAGGAATTCACCATCTTGAGTAGGATCCATTATGAGAAGGTCCCTGGAGTCAAGGTACAAAAGTAGTCTAGGGAATTGTTAGCTGAGATAGAAGTTTCTTTTTTCTAAATTCTACATGAAATATGTACAGAGTATGTAGCAAAATGTCTTTGGTATAGTATAATTTCATTGGACTTGATGTTCAAAGATATGGTTTCATGCCTACTCTCTTGACCCTTACTTACAACATGATCTTGGTCACAATCACCTCGTTTCCTCACCTTTCCACATGCAAGTAGATGGACAGGCCTTTGAAGTAGTACATCATGACATCTTTGTTGGACAAGCATTGCAGTGCACACAGACCTAAACCCAGAATGAAATGGGAAGAAAAAAGTGAGCTACATTATACTTAGTAGATCACACTTAGTGATTCCAAGCTTCTCCTTGACATAAAAATCAATATTTTAACACTTGTATTCTCCCAGTAATTCTATATGATTCCATTCATACAAATCTTCCTGTATTTCTTCAGACTCATCCCTTTTGTAATTTCTTATGGTGCAGTAGAAATATCCTATTACTTTTATATACTATAATTTTTTCAACCATTCCTCAATTGAGTGCACTAATACTTAGTTCACTGTTCTTTACCTCAATAAAAATCACTGTTCTCAAAATTTTTGTACACAGTGGTCCTTTTCCCCCTTTTTAAAAATCTCTGTGGGGCATTTGCCTAGTGGTATCATTGGATCAAAAATAAGTATAGTTTAATGATTGGAGTGACGCGGGGGGTATCTCCAAATTATTTTCTAGAATGGTTGGACCAATTCACAGCTTGTCTTCCTGTATGCCTTCTGACAAATATCTTTTCCCTTTTTGCAATCTTTGCCAATCTTTCCATTATTAATAATAAATTGGAGCATTTTATATGGTTGTTAATAGTTTGCATTTCTTCCTTTTAGAAATGATAGTTTGTCTCATTTGACCATTTATCTATTAGGTATGGCTCTTGTTCTTATGTATTTTCTTCTGTTTCATCCATATCTTGTTTAGAACCTTATTAGACTTGCTGCAATGATTTTTTTAAATCCAGATGACTATTTTTATTGTAATATTATTCAATTTTAGGTAATCGAAATGATCAATTATATTAACAGTGATCCTCTTTATCCTTTATTCAGTCAAGAACTCTTCCACAACTATAGTTGTGAAAGGTATTATTTGTCTTGCCCCTCTAATTTGCTTATGATGTGGTCCTTTATATTTAGGTGAAGTGTCCATTTGGAGCTTATTAGCAGGAAAGGTTGATTTAAATCCAATTTTTATCCAGGCTGCTTTCCTGTTTCCCTAGCTTGTTATATACAGTAGCGAATCCGACTCTGGTGGTTGGAATCCTTTGGTTTATTTAACACAGGGCTACCATGTTTCTTTAGGATCTCATGTACCTAATCTGTTTTATTGGTCAACTTTGCTATTTTTTTAAACTGATACCAAATAGTTTTGATAATTGCTACTTTTAGTATAGTTTGAGATCTACTATTGCCTTGCCCTCTTCCTTCACACTTTTTCATTATTTCTCTTTGGATCCTTGATCTTTTGTTCCCCCAAGTTCTATAAAGTAACTCTTGGTAGTTTGATATTTATGTCTCAGAATATATGTTAAAATGTGTAGTATTTTAATTTGTATTATATTTATGGAGCCAAACCATGAACAACTGACATATCTCTAATTATTAAAATCTGTCATTATTTCTATAAAGAATGCTTTGTTGTCGTATTCATATAATTCCTGTATCTGTTGTAGGAGGTAGACACCAAAATATTTTGTACATGGGGTTGTCATTTGAATGAAATACTCTCTTCCTGCTAGGTTTTACCAGTAATATACAAAAAGGCTGATGACTTAATTTGGCTTATTTTATAATCTGCAACTCTCATAAATTTATTATGATTCTGAATCCAGAGTCAAAATTAGATGTGACCCAAAGAGCAATGGAAAGACTTATGATGGGCATGAACATGCTCCAGCATATTTTCAGTGATGAATCTGATGCAAGAAAGTAACACAACTGATATCTGTAAGAAATGTATGATCAGAAAATGAGGTGGTCCTGTCATATAGCAAGATAACTGCCCAAGGGCTAAACTGATGGTCACAAAATGTGGAAAAGTATAAGAACAAACCTCCAGAATGTTGGATAGATAAGAATGTGGACAGAATTCTTATAGGGCTTACACTGAGGAGGTTATACCAATATCAATCAAATTATGAAGCAACTGAAATATGATGTACGCAATGAGACTGGTCTTTCTCATAGGAGTGCTAGTATCAAATAGGAAAATAAACATAGAACCCTTTATGGCCATAAAGAAGAATAAAATGAGCTCATGTTTATATACCTCATTAAGATTTACAATGCCCTTTCCTCACAACAACCTTATGACTAAGTAGCATAAATGTTATGTTCCCCATTTTACAGATGTGCAGAGAGGTGAAGTCTCTTGCCTGCGTTCATTTAGCCAATAAGTCTCAAAGATGTGATATCCCCAGGAACCCTCCTACCTCCCTATTAAATCACAGACATCACAATCTCATAGAAATAAGATCTGGAAATAACATTGTTATGATGTTATAGTGGTTATTTGTTATTGTTGTTGGGTTTTTGTTTTTTTTTTTGGCCCAACCTATGATTTCTATGGTAAAGAAACTCTTGGGAAACTCTTTGTACAAAAACGTTTCATTCTACATTGTTCTGGAGAATTTCCCAGAGAACTGAGAGATTAAGGCAAGGAAAGGGAAGAAAATAAGCATTTATTAAATGCTTACTATGTGCCAGAAACCAAGACTTTCCAAGGGTCACATGCCGCCAATAGGTATCCAAAGTGGGATACGAACTCACTCAGGTCTTCTTAACTCCAAGACCAGCAGGCCAGATAGAGGAATGGAACTTTGTGGAATAATATATGGTGCACAGTTCTTGGAGGCCTGGAAGACATGGTGATGGCGGCATAAATCCCACCTCTGACAATGGCATGAAGTTGAATTCTTTTGTTTAGAACGAAACTGACAATCAGGAGTTGACACTTACTCACAGTTACACAATAAAGTAACAGAATCAGGTTTTGCATTCACTTGACTTCAAATCCCACCACATCATACTTCCTATTATATTAATGGAAACTATTATTATTTTTGTTATTAATATTACTATTAATTCTCTGTTGCTAGCCTACATTTAACAAAAGATTCCATAGAGTCATGAAAAAGAAAAAAAATCAAAATTCTAGATTCTTTTTTGAGCTTATAAACCTTCCAGGGAAGTTATTTACAGGTTTCAAATGTAATAGAATCTATGTTGAAGTTGCATTCACACAAGTTAGATATTAACCTAGAGATTCATATCTTCAGCTAAAGCACCACTCTACTCTAACCTAAACAAGAGGTATCAAGAAGAACTAGATTAAAAAGTAACTAGGAACTATTTAACAAAATAAACAAAAATACAATATAGATAAAGCACATTACATTTAAAAAATAAGTCAATATGCTACCCTCAGGGATCCTTAGTAAGAATTAATGGCCTCTGTTTCTATCTGAGTTTGATATAACTGGCCTAGATTATGGGCTAGACAACAATTCCACTCAACATGCAGAGTTACTTGTGAATTTAAATGCAATCGCTTTCCATTTCTTTGGGTGGCAAATTGGATGGAAAAATATAGTCATGACATACACAATGATAAATAAACATTGTTATATTTTTGTTGTTAGGGTCATCACTAAAGTTTGACTTTGATACTTCCCTATAGGATGGAGGTTACCCTGGATTTTCAAAGATGACATTAACATATCACAAACCTGGAAAGTACTATGAAGTTGGACTCCCCCAAAATATGGTGTGTCTGTTGTGCAGGAATCAACCTAACTATTTTGGAAGGGGCTCATCATTAGAAAATTAACCACCACGTGATGATTTTTGGGGGGGTTGGCAGGGATAGCAATTAATGAAAAGGCTTCAAATACGAGATGTCTTTCAGTTTTGTGTGTCTTCAGCTTCTAAAGTTAAAGTGTTCCTGAAGTGAGATACAGAGGGGCCAATGGTAATACTAGGAATCATAATTCTTTACCTATCTGAAAACATTAATCATCGATACTTTAGACATCTTTTTTCTAATGACTAATAAGTTGATACACTCACTACTAGATCCACTTACCCACATACACATAAATATTCTCATCTAGGGTATATAGTGGACAGGGTTCTAGAATTGCAGTAAAAAAAAACACTGAGTTCAAATCCTGGTGTAGATACTTACCAGCTGTGGGCAACCCAATCAAATCACTTGACCTCTCCCAGTCTCATTTTCCTAGTCTGTAAAACAAGGATAATAATGACATCTATCTTGAGGATGAAATGAGACAATATATGAAAAGTGCTTTGCGAGCTCTAAAATATTATATGAATTTTAGCTCTATCATCATCTTTGTCATCAACATCACAAATTAAACCAGAAAATATAAATAAATTAAAACCAAGGAAGGCTCATTCATAAGTTCTTGTTGAAATGTCAAGTGAAGGAATGGAAACGACCAGGTCCATTTTGATTCTCAAAACCATATGAAACATCTTTTCATGGAATACTTGATACAGTGCTCAAGATTTGGATAAGTTGGCAGACAATTATGAAAGTAATTGCAGTGTTTGAACCAATGACCTTTGTAGAGTACAAAATAGTGAAGTTCTATGAAGAAGGAATGAAAACATTTATTATGCACTGGCTATGTGTCAGGTACTGCTAGGTGCTTTACAAATATTACCTCTTTTGAACCTCTAGCAATCCCAAGAAGTAGTTGCTATTATTATCTACATTTTACAGATGGGTAAACTGAGACTGAGGAAGATTACACAGGGAAAAAGACTCTGAGGCTGGATTTGAACTCAGGTATTTTGAGGCTGGGCACTCTATCACCTGACTGCCTCACATGGCTAAAGTCCATGGAATAAAAAGAGACCAATGACTTGATTTATACTTCCTCAATCAAGATATCCCACCCCACTTAAAGTAAGTAAAAATATAATCAATTTTAGACTTTAGACTAAGCAAAAAAAAAAGTCTTTTAAACTTGAGTGATGTTGTCTAAAAACCATGTTTGGATTGGCTGAGAAAATTTGGTAACATCCCAGGGGTTGCCTATATGTTGTCACAATCAATATAGCTGGAGGCATTGTAGAAATTAGAGTAAGGATGACATTCTAGAAAACCCCCTTAAGAAGGCACCTTTGAGAGAGAAGTGGCCTCTACTTCAGCCTTAGGTCTCCTCCACTTTGGCTAGAGGAAGATCTTTTGAGTGTTGAAAGGTCTGCAGGATCTTGGATTTCCCATATTGCCATCACTATCCTAATGGGGTCCCCAGATCAATTGATGTCAAAGTCTATATCAAGAGCCAAGGACAGACTCAACATAGATTCATGGCTTTACAAGGAGTCCAGCAAAGAAACTATCTTTGTCTATGGGGAACTTCTTTGTTATCCAATGAATGGGAGAACAAGGATAAAAAAGAAGAGCTATGAGTTATTCCCCTTCAATGACCTTACTTTTCCCTGGAATCCATACATATTTGTGGGAGAATATGACATGGCCTTTTGGGGGGTTGTACAAGCTGTTCTTACTGTACCATCTTACTGTACCACCCCTTTCTAAAAGTTACTTAGGGCTGACTGATATTGAGGAGAAGCATACTGGCAGGGCCTTAAGTCCATGGCATCAGAGAATTACCTCCTGAGTCCCCTAGACTTCTAAAGGGAAGATATATAGTCTTGCTCTAGGACCCTGTGTGTGAGAGTGGGAGTTGGGATAAGGATCCTTAGAGTTTCCATGGAGATGTTTCCTTGTAAACTGTCAAAAGCCTTACACTTATAAATTACAGAGATTTTCTTCAAGAAGGGTATTAGAAGGTGTGGAATGTGGCATATACCAAATGCAATCGTTAAAAAAGAAAAGAAATTTCCCACATCTTAACAGACAGAAAGTTAACTAGTTGCATCTATATTCGAATCAGATTTCTTTGTGTGGTCAGCCCATTGACTAGATGAAAGTAAAGTTCAAAATAAACACAAATTAAGAGAAAAAAGAAAAATATGAAGCAAGCTCCCTTTTCACCTCTGTATGTAAATTGTGGCCTCGCCTGGTCAAAATGCAGAAAAGCAAAGATGTTGATTCTCAGTATTACCATATCATAGAGAATAGTGTGATCTAAAAGCAAAAAACAAACAAAAAACCATAATAAGGAGAATGAAAAATTTAGTCCAGAAATTATCTGGATCAGCAAGCACTCAGTCTCCTTTGCAAAGAGGTTAATCCAGGCAACATGGTACAAGGGGTAAAAGAATGTGAGACTTGAAGTTAGATAATCTCAGTTCAAAACTTATTGTTAATACTTCCTACCAGTGTGGACAATTCAGTTTAAATCATTTCAACAAACATTTATTCAGTCATTTCACATCTCTAGGTCTCAGTTTCCTCATCTGTAAAATGAGAGGATTGGACTAGTTGAATACATGATAAGGTCCTTTCTAGCATTAAATTTATTGTCCTTGACAAGTAGAAAGACATAGCAGCCAAGACAAGCTGCATTCAGTTTGCAGGCTCATTTACAATACCATGGGATCTCCAAGAATGGATGAATGTGAAAAACGAAGACAACAAATCAGTAGTTGAAGAAAAAAGTGGTCCTGAAGAAAACTTAAACTTAGATTATCCTAAGAATATTCAGGGATAAAAACAGAAGGAAGAAAGCAAACAGAGAGCAGAAGTAATTTTTTTCACATATATAGCGACAGTCTCATCAGCAAAAGTACTAGAATATTATTTCAGTGATGTTGGGAACTCCTAATATTAGATACTCCCTCTAGTTGGCAATTCCTCCACAACATATAGTCTGAGTTTCTTGGGTCATTGAGAGTTTATGTGACTTAACTGTGATTGTTTAGTTAGCACATAGCCCACAGGTGAAGCAGGTGTTGAAGCTTGGTTTTTCTGACTCCAAGATTGATCTCTTTAAGCCAACAAAGTCATATAGTGATTATGGGATAAGAGACAGTTAGGTGGCATGGTAGATAAAGGGCTGGACCTGGAGTGAGGAAGATTTCAGTTTAAATTGAGCACTTACTAGCTCTGTGACCCTGGGCAAGTCACTTAACCTCTTTGTGCCTCAGTTTCCTCATCTGTAAAATGAGAATGACAGTAACACCTACCTTCCAGGGTTGTTGTGAAGATAAAGTGAGATTATATTTGTAAATTGTTTTACAAACCTTAAAACACTGTATTAATGCTAATTAATAATAGAGTACTTTATGAATGCTAGTTATTAAAAATAGCAAAAATAGCTAGCACGTATGCAGCACTTTAAAATTTGTAGAGCATTTCACACACATTATCTCATGTGATCCTCACAATAACCCTGGAAGGTAGGTGCTATTATTATCCCTATTTTACAGATAGTAATGATAGCTAACATTTATATAGAGCTTACTATGTGCCACGCACTGTGCTTAGTACTTTATAATTACTATCTCACTTGATACTCATAATAATCTTGAGAGGTAGGTACTATTATTATCGCCACTTTATAGATGAGGAAACTGAGGCAAAAATAAGTTAAGTGACTTGCCCAGGGTCATGCAGCAGATATTTAAGGTCACAGTTGAACTCAGATCTTCCTGACGCTAGCCCCAGTGCTCTATCCCGTATACCATGTAGATGTTATTCCCGTGTGATTGACTTACCAGAAGTCGTATTGGAGGAGAAATATCACATTCTATGGAAAAATTTTCCATTTGAAAAGCATATTTATGACTCTTCTTGACTTCACTGTCATACTGCCCTCAAATGTGAAATCTGATCTGGCACAAAATAAAGTGGGTAGTCCATGGTTACCTGGTGATTTTGTGGCATCATTGTGGACCTAGGTGAGGAAGTAGTTAACAGTTTCTCTGATGCTACCATCAATAATCTGCATTGACCTTTTTTGTTGTTGTTCAGTCATTTCCATTATATCCAACTCTTTGTGACACCATTTGGGATTTTCTTGGAAAATATACTAGAGTGGTTTGCCATTTCCTTTTCTAGCTCACATGACATATGAGGAACTGAGGCAAACAGAATTCAGTGACTTGCACAGTGTCACACAGCTCGTAAGTCTGAGGCCAGATTTGAACTCAGGTCCTCCTAACTCCAGGGCCCTGCACTCTTAACTACTTCACCACCAATTTGCTGTCTGTGGATTACCTGCCCTATAGACCTAGGCATATATCTTCACTGTAAGCCACATCCCAGAACTACTACTCCACATTTTCCCTAGGTCATAATGGCTTGTCTGATGGTTCGTGATTTGGGAAATAAAAAAAGTTGTTTTCTTTTTTTATTTCAGCTTCTTTGTCCTTTTTGTTCTCCTCTGACATTGATATGTGTTATATCCTTCTGCAAACAAAGAAATGAATGCCCTGCGCTGGATAAACATTTGTGTCAGGTTTCCCTCCTGAAATTAGTATTCTTCTACACGGGTTAAAGCATTCGCAGTGCCTCTGACTCTCTAACCATGGCAAGTGAGGAGCAGAATAGTGTAGAGTGAACATATCAGTTGGGGCTGATTAGATTAATTACTATTCAGGGTAGTGCTTAGATTAATTATTTTGTTTGTATAGTATGTTCCTTAAGTGGTTGCCTGATTGCTGTTCAGAAGATTGATTACTTGTTACATTTACCTTGTGGTTTCTGTGGGGAAAACATCTTTTAGGATTCATCACTTCCAAAGCCCAGGGGGTTCGGTTGACATAAGAATGCTCCAATATCAAGCAGTAATACAACAGGCTATGAATGATGCATTTCTGAAATAAATTACTAAAGAAATCAGCACTGACCTTATAGATAGAGTAGCCATCAGATCTCTTTAGCTTCAGTGAGGGAAAATAGATGGTAAAATGGAGTTTATGTGAATCATACAATGTGAAACATAGGAAAATACTGTGGGTGAAAAAATCCAGGGAAATGAGGAAAACCTCATGGTGTGTCATGGAAAGAACGTTGGACGGAGAGTTCAGAGACATGACTCTAGTCTCTGCGGCTTACTAGCTGCATGCTGAAGCAAGTCACTCAGTCTTTCTGAAGCTCAGTCTTCTTATCGGTAAAAAGAGAAGGTTGAACTAGACAGTCTCTTAGATTTCTTTCAGCTCTTACATTTTCTGATTTCAAGGATGCCCTACACTTTTCTCGGGACAGTTAGATAGCTCAGTGGGTAGAGTGCTGGACCTGGAGTCAGGAAGACTCATCTTCCTGAGTTCAAATCTGGCTTCAGATACTTGTGAGCTGTGGAACCCTGGGCAAGTTACTTAACCTTGTTTGCCTCAGTTTTCTCATCTGTAAAATGAGGTGGAGAAGGAAATGACAAATTACTTCAGTATCTTTGCCAAGAAAACGAGGTCATGCAGAGTCAGATATGACTGAACAATAACAATAACAATAACAGTAACAACAACAACTTTTCTCATCTGCTCAATAAGTAAAAATGTTGCCCTCTGGATTTTTTGTCGCTGTTGTTGGTCATGCGGATAATCAAGATGGAAAAGTCCTTTAAAGGTCAATCAGTCAGTCAACAGGCATTTATTAAATGCTCTCTAGATGCCACACATTTTGTGTAGTGCTGAGATTATCTAATGCAATTCCATATTACAGATGGGAAAACTAGGCTCCATGGAGGTGAAGTGATTTGTCCAAGATCATGCAGCCAAGATTCAAACCCATGTCCTGTGACCCTAGAGACTGAGTTTGTGTTTTGTTTTGTTTTTCCCTTGTACTAAATCTGTCTCTCTTAGCTGACTACCCAATGGCAACCTCCTTGCCCACTATCACTGTTGCCACTATCTGATTCATACCTCCCAGTGGCACTTGAGTTCCCCCGAATAATGTATATTTGAACCCTTTATGGTTCTTTTTCTCACAGGAATCTATGTGGATAGGGGTCCTAGAGTAAAGCATTATCTGCTGTATTCAAGGGGTGACTGCAGGAGCTCAGAAAGGATTTACTATAGATAATAGGATTCCATTGCAATGAGAGATTGTAAAAAATTAAATAGAAAAGTACTTAAAAAGAGAATCAAGGGAGTCTGGGGATTAACAGTCGGACGGCCTTTTGTTTTAATAGAATGCTTTCCTAAGCCACTCAGTTTGAATAAAATAATAATAGCAATGAACCTAAAACTTGCATGTGTTCCATACTTGAATGTGACTTTGAATTCTTCTGACTGATCTTAGAACTGTTGAGATTGATGTCGATTTCCTAGAATCCTGACAGAATACTCTACCTTCAGCTGACAACTCTGTGCAGCTCTGCCTTACTTAAATCCAATTCACACATAAGTCAAGACATCACCTCATGATGTCATCAATCCTCTTCAAAAACAAACACAACAACCACAACAACACATCTTCCATTTTGTGCTTTTCTCACATGAACTCTATGTATTTCGAGTATTACTGTCTCCATTACACAGATATTACTCAGGTTCAGAGAGTTATGTAGTTTGCCTATCTATGGTCACATAGGTTGTCGGTGCGATTCAAACTTAAATGTGCTGGTTCTAAATTTAGCTCTTTTCACACTATAACATTATGCATTTCTAACACACACAGATAGTTGAAAGGTAGGAATCAATTGATCAAAAATTATGAAAGTTTCCTGAAAATAGGGAACTTAAAAAAACCAAATCAGTATAAATTACAGAAGATCAAACTGTTGTGCAATTTTAATACTGTAAGGAAAGAAAGTGACAACAATGAAACTTGCCTTTAAGAAATATAGCCTCCCCCTTTGAATTTATAAAATAGATAAATGGTTGTTTGAAAAACTTAAATTATTTAGTACCACTTGAAATAATTTTTCATTAAAGAAATGGAGGCCTCAAATACTGGTGTATGATCTAGTTGTCTCCTGTTTGGACAGAGACCAAAATGGCCAGGATAGGATGTTTGATTCTGTTGTTTTTTCATCAAGAGGAGAAATTATAATAGGAATATCAATATCAATATGAATTAAAAGCTAATCAACCATGGTCATTTTCCTTATTGCACAAAAAAATCTTTACATTTACCTGAACTTTTTCATCCATAAGACACAATCCAATGAACTTGAATGAAACATAGCACATTTTAGGAAGTCTAGAGGTGGTCCTTTTTGGAAAAAGCAGCTGATCAACAAACCTTTATTAAATGCCTACAGTGTGCTAGGTATTAAGGATACAACTACAAAAAAGATGAAACAATCCTCACTCACAAGGAACTCATGTTGTAACGGAGGAGACTACAAGTAAAAAGGAAAATAAGTGTGTGTGCATAGTATAAATGTAACATATTAATATCTATGTATATTTGGTATAAATGTAAAGTGTATCTATACGCACATGTGTATATATCATGTAAGTGTAAAGTATATATGTGTGCATATAGTATAAATAGTGTAAAAAAGTGAATATATATGCAAGGGCACTAACAATTGGGGGATCAGGAAAGTTTTCATACAGAAGATAGTGCTTGAGCTGTGCCTTAAAGGAACAAAGGGGCTTTATGAAGTGGAGTTAAGGAAGGTATGCATTCTAGGCATGTTGGATAGTTAATGCAAAGGTCTGGAGATGGGAAATGGAGCTCCAAGTGTGAGAAGCAGAGGGAAGGCCAGTTAGGTTGGAATCCAGAGTACAAGAAGGAGTAATAATGTCTGATGATTTAGAAAGGTAGTTTGGAGCTAGGTTGTGAAGAGTTTTAAAAGCTAACCAGAGGAGTATATTTTCTCTCTTAAAAGTCACTGTCATTGATTGACTAGGGGAGTCTCCTGGTCAGCTGTATATTTAACAAAGGTCACTTTGGCACCAGTGTATTGGATGGACTAGAGCGCTGAGACGCTTGAGGCAGAATGACAACGTAGAAGGCTGGTTGGCCAACAAACAATCACTTGTAAAGCACTTACACTCTGTTAGGCACTAAGTCAAGATAGATAAAAATGAAATGGTCTCTGTGCTCAAGGAATTTAGATTATATCAGGGGTTACAAAATGTGTATATATTACAAAAAATCTAGAAAGCAAATGTTAGGTCATTTTTCAGGAGGGGCATCGGCAGCTGGGGGCATCAGGAAAGACTTCTCATTGAAGATGGTGGCTCTTAAGATGAATTTTTTTTGCTAGCTAATAATAATTATAACAATATCAATTCTGGCAGAAATGTCCGTGGTGAATAGTACTACTACATCAAATTATTATAATTTAAGAGGTATTTTTCTCACAAATTCAACATCACATTATCAAATTAACTTAAAAAACAATAGGAACAAACAAACAAACAAAAAAGAATGGAGCATACAGCTGTCAAAAACAGAAACATCCACAAAATCGTACTAAGAAGTTTCAACAATATTCCCCACACAATGTCATTAGGAGAAACTGAAGAAAATGAGGGGGGCTAGCTAAAGCATAGATGCTGATAATGTGGAAAGAAGCTGGGAATTGTTTCTTTGTTTTTCGTACAATGCAACTCATATTTGACAAAAAAAATTGGCATGATCATGCAGACAAAATCATAATCCATGGCATAAGATGAATTTTGAATGACCCTAGGGATTCTAAGAGGCAGAGGTGAGGAAGGCATATAGTCCAGATATGAGGAACCTACTGATTTCCTACAATAGTGCTTAGACAAGGAATAAGGGGAACGACTTCCGTTTCCTCAGCCAAAATATTCTTCGGAGCTTGGTAACTCTGCTCTCCTTTTCTTGTGGGGCTTAGGTGTCAGACAAAGTCTATTTGTGTAGAAACTAGAAAGAAATTGATTCTTTAAAACCCTTTTTCTTTATCATTGCCTGCCCCCTCCCCTTTGCCTCCTCAGAGTGCCTTCTGAAATTTAAGTTCATTAGGGGATTCTTCTAACTGAAGTGTGTCCAGACTTAGCAGACAAATACAAACCTTCCTTCAGTGTTGAAAGGCTCTTCTTACGGAAAGTTGGGCAGACATTGTCAAGGGAGGAGAGTGGCAAATAAAGTGATTTTTTTTTTCTGTGTGTGTTCTTTGAAAATTCTTAGCTCAATATTCAGTCTCCAAATCTTGGGAAATGAACCCTATTCTTCCCAGTCTTGTACAACCACTCCATACATGCCCCATCAAAATTCCAGAATCATAGAATTTAAGAGTTGGAAGGGACTCAGAGGCCATCTTGGCCACCCCATATCTCTCAGAATAGTGAGAAGTAGAAATCTGAGTTTTGCTTGAAGATCTCAAGTGATGGGAAGCCCACTATTTCCTTAGGTAGCTCATCTCATTGTGGGTTATTTCTAGCTCTTACATTTACTCTGTGGTCTCGTCAAGGAAATTACATGTTACAGTAATTGCTTCTAAAAGTATAATGCCCAGAGCACCCTCACACAAGAAAGCTGCCCCAGGTCTGGGATGTTTTAAGTATCAACAACTATTCTAAACCACCATTCTTGAACCATATTTATGTGTTTGCTTTTACCAGGCAGTTAGCAGTTGAAAACAAAAGGCATGTCATCAGACAGCACAAAAAATAAAGTCAAAGGGGTAGCAATCCTGATCTCAGACAAAGGGAAAGCAAAAATAGATCTTATCAAAAGAGATAAGGAAGGAAACTACGTCCTTCTAAAAGACACCAGAGACAATGAAGTAATATCATTTCTAAACATATGCACCAAATAGTATAGCATCCAAATTCTTAGAGGAAGAAGTTCAGGGAATTACAGGAAGAAATAGACAGCAAAACTGTACTAGTGGGGGACCTCAACCTCCCCTTCTCTGAACTAGATTAAACTAACCACAAAATAAACGAGAAAGAAGTTAAGGAGGTGAATAGAACATTAGAAAAGTTAGGTATGATAGACCTGGAGAAAATTGAATGGGGATAGAAAGGAATATACTTTTTTCTTGGCAGTACATGGCACTTACACAAAAATTGACCATGTACTAGGGCATAAAAACCTCACAATCCAATGCAGAACAGCAGAAATATTAAATACATCCTTTTCTGATCATGATGCGATATAAATTATATATAATAAAGGGCCATGAAAAGATAGACTAAAAAATAATTGGAAACTAAATAATCTAATCTTAAAAAATGATTGGGTCAAACAACAAATCAGAGAAACAATCAATAACTTCATTCAAGAGAATGACAATGAGACAACATACCCAAACTTATGGGATGCAGCAAAAACAGTTCTTAGGGGAAGTTTTATATCTCTAAATGCTTACATGAATAAAATAGAAAAAGAAGAGATCAATGAATTGGGCATACAACCAAAAAAAAACTAGAAAAAGAACAAATTAAAAATCCTCAATTAAACACCAAATTAGAGTGGATAGAGCACCAGCCCTGAAGCCAGGAGGCCCTGAGTTCAAATCCGGCCTCAGACCAAACACTTGACACTTACTAGCTGTGTGACCCTGGGCAAGTCACTTAACCCCAATTGCCTAAAAAAAGCAAAAAACAAAAAACAAAAAAAAAAACCCACCAAATTAGAAATATTGAAAACCAAAGGAGAAATTAAGAAAACTATTGAACTAATGAATAAAACTAAGAGCTGGTTTTATGAAAAAAAAACCAATAAAATAGATAAACCTTTGAATTAAAAAAAGAAAGAAAAAACCAAATTACCAGTATCAAAAATGAAAAGGGTAAATCCACCACCAAGGAAGAGGAAATTAAAACAATAATTAGTAACTATTTTGCCCAACTATATGCCAATAAATTTGACAATCAGTGAAATGGATAAATATTTACAAAAAGATAAATTGCCCAGATTAACAGAAGAGGAAGTAAATTACTTAAATAACCCTATCTCAGAAAAAGAAATTGAACAAGCCATTGATGAACTCCCTAGGAAAAAAATCTCAAGGGCCAGATGGATTTACAAGCGAATTCTATCAAACATTTAAAGAACAATTAATTCTAATACTATATAGACTATTTGGAAAATAGGTGAAGGAGTCTTACCAAATTCTTTTTATTATACAAATATGATGCTGATACCTAAACAGGGAAGAGTGAAAACAGAGAAAGAAAATTATAGACCAATTTTCCTAATGAATATAGATGCAAAAATATTAAATAAAATATTAGCAAATAGATTACAGCAACTTATTATGAGAATAATACACTATGACCAGGTAGGATTTATACCAGGATGCAGGCCTGGTTCAATATTAGGAAAACTATCATAATTGATCATATCAACACCAAAACTAAAAGAAACCACTTGATCATATCAATAGATGCAGAAAAAGCTTTTTACAAAATTCAACCCCCATTCCTATTAAAAACACTAGAGAGCATAGGAATAAATGGAGTCTTCCTTAAAATAATAAATAACATCTACCTAAAACCTTCAGCAAGCATCCTATGTAATGGGGACAAGCTAGAAGCATTTCCAATAAGAACAGGGGTGAAACAAGGATGTCCATTATTACCACTGTTGTTCAATATCATACTGGAAACGTTAGCTTTAGCAGTAAGAGAAAAAAATAAATTGAAGGTATTAGAATAGGCAAAGAAGAAACAAAGCTATCACTTTTTGCACATGATACGACGATATACTTAGAGAATCCTAGAGAATCAAGTAAAAAACTACTTGAAATAATAAACAACTTTAGCAAAGTTGCAGGCTATAAAATAAACCCACATAAATCATCAGCAGTTCTATGTATTACCAACAAAACCCAACAGCAAGAGATAGAAAGAGAAATTCCATTTAAAGTTACTGTAGACATTATAAAATATTTAGGAGTCTACCTCCCGAAACAAACCCAGGAACTCTATGAACACAATTACAAAACACTTTTTATACAAATAAAGTCAGATCTGAATAATTGGAAAAATCAGTTGCTCTTGGGTAGGCTGAGCTAATATAATAAAAATGACAATTCTACCTAAGCTAATTTACTTATTCAGTGCCATACCAATCAAACTACCAAAAATTATTTTTTAGTTAGAAAAAATAATAACAAGATTCATTTGGAAGAACAAAAGGTCCAGAATATCAAGGGAACTAATGAAAAGAAATGCAGGGGAAGGTGGCCTAGCCATTCCAGATCTTAAATTGTATTATAAAGCAGCAATCATCAGAACTACTTAGTACTGGCTAAGAAATAGAGTGGTGGATCAGTGGAATAGGTTAAGTATGCAAGACACAGCAGTCAATGACTATAGTAATCTACTATTTGATAAACCAAAAGACCCCAGCTTCTGAGATAAGAACTCAGTCTTTGACAAAAACTGCTGGGAAAACTGCCAAAGGGTATGGCAGAAACTAGGCATAGATCAAAATCTCATACCATATACCAAAATAAAGTCAAAATGGATTCATGATTTAGTTATAAAGGCTGATATTGTAAACAAACTGGGAGAGCAAGGAATAGTTTACCTATCAGATTTATGGAGAACAGAAGAATTCATGACCAAACAGGAGATAGAGAACATTACGAAATGCAAAATGGATAACTTTGATTACATTAAATTGAAAAGTTTTTGCACAAACAAAGTCAATGCAACCAAGATTAGAAGGAAAGTAGAAAATTGGGAAAGAATTTTTACAACCAGTGTGTCTGATAAGGGCTTCATTTCTAAAATATATAGAGAATTAAGTCAAATTTATAAGAATACAAGTCACTCCCCAATTGACAAATGGTCAAAGGATATGAACAGGCAATTCTCAGATGAAGAAATTAAAGCCATCTATAGTCATACGAAAAAATGCTCTAAATCACTATTGATTAGAGAAATGCAAATCAAAACAACTCTGAGGTACCACATCACGCCTATCAGATTGGCCAACATGACTAAGCAGGAAAATGATAAATGTTGGAGAAGATGTGGGAAAATTAGAACACTAATGCATTGTTAGTGGAGTTGTGAACTGATCCAACCATTTTGGAAAACAATTTGGAACTATGCCCAATGGGCTATTAAAATGTGCATACTCTTCGACTCAGCAATAGCACTTCTAGGGCTATATCCCAGAGAGATCATATAAATGGGAAAAGGACCCATATGTACAAAAATATTTATAGTAGCTCTTTTTGTGGTGGCAAAGAATTGGAAATTGAGGGGATGCCCATCAACTGGGGAATGGTTGAACAAGTTGTGGTATATGAATACAATGGAATACTGTTGTGCTATAAGAAATGATGAACAGGCTGACTTTGGAAAAACCTATGAGGACTTGTATGGTCTGATGCTAAGTGAAGTGAGCAGAACCAGGAGAACATTGTACACAGTAACAGCCATGCTGTACGATGACTAATATTGATAGACTTAGCCCTTCCCAGCAATACAAGTATCTAAAATATCTCCAAAGACCTCATGATGGAAAATGCTATCTACATCCAAAGAAAGAACTATGGAGTTAGAATGCAGATTGAAGAATCCTATTTGCTATTGTTTTTCTTCTGTTGTATTTTGTTTCCTCTTTCTGGTGGTTCCTCCTATTAGTTCTAATTCTTACTTACAACGTCACTAATGTGAAAATATGTTTAATAGGAATGTATATGTGTAGATAATATCAGATTTCATGCCACCTTGGGAGGAAAGTGAAGAAGGAGGGGAGAAAAAATGTAAAACTCAAAAACTTATGGAAATTATTATTGATAATTCAAAATAAATTAATAAAAAAGGAAAAAAAAAAGAAAAGAAAGTCAAAAGAAAGACACCCTCATGACCATATAGGGTACTTCTTCACAGGTTCCTATATCATCAGTGGGGAAGGGCACACATGTGGAATATGTCTAAGTAATACACATAAAGAGTACAACAGGAACCTCTGAAGCCTAGATACAAGCATAGAGGGCCAGGAAGAGATTATTTTCTTAATTTGCACTTTGGAATATTTATAACCTTGTATAAGGTGTTGCCT
Organism: Vombatus ursinus; assembly: GCF_900497805.2. NCBI lineage: Eukaryota > Metazoa > Chordata > Mammalia > Diprotodontia > Vombatidae > Vombatus > Vombatus ursinus. Next base: position 4,715,040 of record NW_020951391.1, on the reverse strand, counting down.
TCTTTGCATGAAGACAACTTTATTTTTGGAAAGAGTCAAAAACATGAATAGTTCTGAGAGAAAATAGAACCTCAGAGAAAAAGGACTTTGAGGGCAAAGATAGCCAGTGTCTTGTTTTCCAGCAGCTAATTTGCATGTAATTGTGGAGTTTGAAGGTGATAGCTAAAAAACCCTGATAATTAAAACTTTTTTTGGAAACTACATGGGTACTGATATAATCTATGGTATATATGATAGAAATCTGAATTTTGATTTTTCACCTAAAGTAAAAGTGAGTCACTTCACACCTGGACACATTGCTTTATGGTAGGAGTCAGGAAGTGACCAAAGAGACAAATCAAGAAAGCAAAGGCAAAAGACAGTAGTAGACACACAGTAGAAGAAAACAACTGCTTTGGTCTGAGTCCAGGTGAGACTAGCTGATTGGAAAAAAAAATAGGCTTTATAACTGCTGTTGGGCATTGATCTGATTGGAGGATTGCTGAACTAACCAAAAATACTAATGAAAGGAGAACAGAATTCTCTGCTGTTGAAGAATCAGCTGGGGAAAGGAGCAGGTAGGCTAATTTTGCATTTTGTGTTATCCAGAGCATGAAAAGAGAAAATCCCTCAGAGTATTGTCTGTCGTGCTCTTTACTCTCACCTATCGTTTGAGAGAAGGAGTCTTCTCAGAGACTAAGGAAGAAATCTTAATAGCTCAGCAGATTTCATACTTAAGGTAACTTTGATTAGGAGAGTTAATGCAACCTTAGATCCCAGCCATCAGAACCAACCTGAATAGCTCTGCAAACTCCAGGCTTGGCGTCTGCATTTGCTAAAAGTTCTTAACACTTGAGCAGAGAAGTCAGTTGTTCCATGTAGCAAGTGACATAGGTCAGAATATCCCTAAGGAAATCAAATACATTAGTGTCTGTAATCCAGAGTTTTTACTTGCTCCAAACACATGGATTTCTCTACTTATGTGACTTCCTGAGAAGTTTCTATAAGTTTGTCCTCATTCTTCCCTCAGAGAAACTGTGAACTTTCATAGGAGAGTGTGACTCAGGTTTATAGATGAACTCTGATATAATGCTCATTCTAGCATTTGCCTTCTTGTTTAGTAGATATTTTTGTTATTAGGAGTTAATAATGTAATCTTGGCTGATTTATTTAACTTGAACATACCAGTAGGAGAACAGAAACAAATCACAGAGCTGTGATTTGTAGAGACATAGTTGGATTTAAGAACATGAGAGTGAGTTGCAGCAGAATGACCTCCTCCTCTGGGAACCTCCTAGCTTGCCAGTGTCAGTTCAACTTGGGATGAGTGAGCCAGTCCAGAGATATATAGAGAAGAAAAAGGAGTGCCTGACCCATCCTTGTTCTTATTTTTTTTTTTGGAAAGCTGAAAAATAGGCCTTTGGAAACCTCAGTAGTTTTCTCAAACTATTTAATAATTGCTATAGGAATAGAACTGAAATATATTTACATGATAAGTGACTATAAATGAGACTCCTTCCACAAGTTACACAGCAGAGTTTGTCTCATTACTTTATCAACATATTTAGAATATGTCAATTTTTCACAATTATTCAATGGTTATATTGATCCTTTACAAAATTAAAATTATATCTTTGGTGCTGTATTTTGACCAACAAGTCACTTTGATTTACAGTGATAATGGTTAGATGAAACCATCCACACTCTATTAAAATCATAGAATTTAATTCCTGATGTTCCCTTAAAGTTCATCCAAACAAAAACAACAATAATCACCATCATTTATATAGTACTCTAAGATTTGCAGACACTTCTACATGTGTTACCTCTGATCTCATCCAGTTCACTCATTTTACAGATAAGTAGTAAGTCCCAGAGGTTTAATTACTTGCACAAGTTTGTATAGATATTAAGTAGCAGAGTTATGATTCAGACCCATGTCTTCTGACTACAATTCTTATGTTGATCACTGGCATCCCTCTTCTTGGAAATGAGAAGACGGTATGGGCCTATAAGGGAATTTACAAGCATTAAACACTTAGTCTATGCAATTAATTTTGCTAGTCACTGAAAACAATTGACTTGAACCAATGTCTTTTTGCCTCATTAATAAAATTCTAAAAATAATCAACCAAAGTTAATACTGATTTTATCCATTTGTCAGAAATGTCCAAATTAGAATGCATCTATTTCTGACAAAAGCATCATAAATGTTTTCACTAGCTGGAAAAAAAAAACATGTAGAACTTTTTCTTCTCTAAATTTCTAATTCCTGTCTTTCTGCCATTTTGCCAGTTACAACAGCTATCACCTCAGAGATCTTTTTCCTGTCAAATAAGAAAGGTAAATCCATTGATTTTGAAAGACACACATGCAGGTAATTCATTCTAAAGTCAAATGAGTAATTTTTATATTATCTGTTGTTTAGGTGGTCTAAACTTATATCTTCAATCTTACACCTGTCATACACTGAAATTCTTTGAGTTCAATAATAGAGATTGAAAGCGGCTAAGTAACTCCTATCACTTGTTCCTAAAACCACTAGTAGCCAATAGAATATAAAGAATTATCAGTAGATTCCTGTTGCTGAATGAATTCCAATATGGGACATACTAATAGTAGTACAGAGTCATCCTTATTTTAGGCTCATATGAAAGAACAAGGAGGTGGTGAAGGTAGCACTAGCTCCCAACACTAGTGCTCAAAAGGGTGGAAAAGCCCCATTGCATTGAATAAATTACAATAGGAAGCAAACTATATGAGTTTATACCCATTTGGATATCTGACTTCTTGTAGCTCTACCAGACATAAGAATGGTAGTCTTTGTCCTTTGGAATTTGAAGCTCTAACTTTGACAACTTGCATTTCTGAATTTTAGATGCACTGCTTACACTAGTCCTCTATCTGCTTGCTAGCTGGTGATGATTGGCCATTTGGACTTGGGTCATAATTCTGATGGATACTCTCCGTCACTGCCAAAACCATTAACCATGAAATGCTCTTATGTAGACCAAATATTTTTGTGATAGCCCAGTCCATGCATGGCACTCTGATAAAGCTTCTGATATGTCATAACCCTAGCCTAGCCCCATCCTTTATGAAAGCTAGAAGAAACAACAGTAAAGTAGGTAAATGTAACTGTAACACCAGCAATGAAGAAGCACTCAATCTGGAAAAAAAAATAAAACGATGGAAATGGGCCCCAAGGTGCACTAGGAAGAATACTGAGCTTAGACTGATAGACTTAAAGCCATGTCAGTTGGGTGTAATTCCAGATCTGCCATTTATTACCTGTGTGACTCTAGGCAAGTCATGTCTCTTCTCTGGATTTAGCTTCCTCTTCTTTAAAATAAGAGAACAGACTATATGACCTCTGATGTTCCTTTTTGTTGTTTCTCTTACATTACCCTTAATCCTCTGACTCCTTTACACTGACTATCCGCCATATCTAGAATGCTCTCACTCCTCAACTCTGCCTTCTGGCATATTTGACTTCCTTCAAGACTCAGCTCAAATCATACATACTCCAAGATGCCTTTTCTAATCTCTCTCACTGCTAGTGCCTTTGATTTAAGTTTACTTCCTATTTACACATATATGTAAATATATGTCTTCTATCAACATAATTGTTATATTTTCTTTTGACTGTTTTTGCCTTTCTTTGTATCCCCATTGCTTAGCATAGTGCCTGCACATGGTAAGCATTTAATAAATGCTGATGAAACCCTTGCCCAACACCTCACCAGTGGAAGTACTGGAGACAAAATTCATACCTGACTCCTTTAATTTCAAATCTAGAGGTCTTTGCACTAAACCATGCCAAAGGATCCCTTAATATAAACATGATCTCAGTATACAAATAGAGGAAGAATTATTCTATTTTGTCATTGATCAGAGAGATCTCAGATTGAGATAATACTTCCTCTGAGGTCAGGGAGCAAAGAGAAACATACTGTCCTGAAGAATCAAGGCAATGGGATAAGATGCTGAGGCCAAGTGACTGGAATTCCCCAGAAATAAGAGTATTAGTCTCCACGTAATATTAGAAATTTAAATAAATCCCATCTTCTCTTGTGCTTCAAGTTTAATAACCTTTCAGTTAATACTTCCCTATGGTCTGGTCTTTCTTTGCTTGAGTAACCTCAAGGCCAAGGCAACTAGGTACCTTCCTATCTTTCCAAAATGATTTTTATTATGTAGGACCATTTTAGGGATAATAGATCTTGCTTCCCATTTTGTAAATCTATACAAATGGGATTAAATGATTCAGTCTTGGTGCATTATAATTATATGAAGGATATTGTCAGATTAATCCCTGGGTCTAGGGAAGTAAGGCAAAGCTTGACCTGTGTAGATAGAATCATCTACATTTTGGGTGATGAGATAAATTTCATTAACTTGAATGCTCTTACTGAGATTACATGCTCTTTTGTTTAATGCATCGCTCTGGGCTATTCTTCGTAAGTGTTTTAATAGCCCTACGTAGTATTTTTAGCACTTTATGTAGTAGTTGAGAAAAAAAAAACACATTTTCACTGGATAAATTGGCACTGTTTGCAAAGTAATGGATACTTTCATCACCCCAAATTAAAGCACATTGTATTCTCTTAATAATAATAATAACTACTCTATTCCATGGGCAAATTCACAAAGAGCCACATAATGGAATTTTTACATAAACTGTTTTGTTAACAACCACAGCAAACAACCCAGTCCCAAATAAACAGTGCTAAGATCAAAGCATCATATTAACTGGTAATTCTAAACTGATACAATTAATTTCACCTGCTGCTTGTGTCAGTGTACATGGGGGAATAAACTTCCTTCTCTGCTTTGTCTCAAAACTGCTTCTGTCCAAAAATTCCCCCCCCTCCCTGTTTTCAACAAGTAGGTTAAGGGAAATCAATGAGGGGCTTCTTTTGGTATGTTTGTATGAGTCCAATACAGTCACAGAATTTAACTCATCATCATAGAATTTATCTGTGGTTCTTCACAAGACATCTAGGAAGCTATCACTTTGTCTCTTCCAATGTTTCCATGGATTATTAAGGTTTCTCAAAAGCATATATACTTAGAAGCAAAAAGCAAATCCTGCTTCATCCAATTACACAGTTGTAGAACCTCAAAGGTGGAAAGGATCCTAGAATCATAGATGAAGGGCTGAAAGTGATTCCAGGGCATATCTAATCCAAATCCTTCATTTTACACTGAATGAGGCAAAGGGAGGTTAAATGACCCGCCCAAGGTCACATAGGTAATAACCCTCCAACATAAGATGTAAAACTTAGACCTACGACCTTGAAATAAGGCTCTTTCGTTACCATGCAGACCTCAGGAGACAGCAAGTCTAGCCCATACCCGAAAAATAATATTTCTGGCAGATAATTATAACAGACCATATGAAGACCATGAATGATAGGGACAACACTATCTATCATGTTTAAAAAAAATAAAAACAACTTATTTTATTCCAGGGCTCTAATTTTAAAGAAAGTTTTACTTACTTTAAACCTAAATCTGCTATTGTTTTCACTTCTATCTAGTTTTGCCCAAGAAGTTTAAACATGTCCACATGATAGACCCTCTAAATATTTGGACAGTTCCACTCACTGTCTTGTTGTCTCTAGGCTAAACACTCCCAGTCCCTTTAACTAATCCTTATGTCATGGCCTTTGATCTCTTACCATCCTGGTCTTTGTTCTCTGCAACTAATGCCTTTTCTTAACTGTGGTACTGGAGTGAACATAATAGTCCCGATATGGTCTACTGAGGTAAATAGATTGGCACTGTCTCTTCCTTCATTGTGGACACCGTGGTAGTAATAATACAGGCTAGATTATATGGGTCTTTTTTTTAAACTGGGACATCATATTTCTCAATTCAATTGCCCAATAATTCAATCACCTACTACATGCCAAGAACTGTGATAGGTGCTGGTGATACAAATGAAAAAAGGAACAGTCCCTGCCTGCAATGTGTGCAAGCATAAACCAAATTCCACCTGCTACTACTTGCCTGATTTCCAATTAGGATGTGGAGAACCTTCAGCGCAAACAGCAGCAACCTTCCCTTTGACCCCAGGCCTTACATTTCCTTCTGTACCTGAAGAGAAAAGTTAGTGGGGAGTGAGACTTCTTTTTCCTGACATTCCAGTTTCACTTCCTTCTCCTGCTGCACCCTTTCCTGTCCAATCTCACCCTTCAGAGGGAAGAGGAATAGTGAAGCAGGGCCTCCTATCTCATATTGCATTTGCCTCCAGCTTCTTTTAGAAGGTGGAACAGTACTGTCTATTCAATGGTAAATGTTCTCATACCTGATCATATTCCTCACATCCCACTGACTCTGAACCCCTGAAGGTCATCATCCTTTCTCATTCCCTACATCATGCCCGTGTTCATAATTCCTATCACCCTCAACTATCCTAACTCCAAAGTCTCAATCCAGCACTCTACTGTGCCCTATGGAAAGCCTGTTCCACAGTCAACAAACTTACCTTCATCCTAAAATTATTCCTCTGCCATTCCTTTTATTTACTATTTATTACTAAAACCTGGCTCCCCGCAATGGCACAGCTTTCTTGACCAACCTTTCCAGTACTGGCTATACCTTCTCTCACTTCCCTCAGCTCACCATTGAGGCAGGGGAGTTGGAATACTTTCCATTCCATTTCCAGGTTCTCCTTTACCTCCATCACTCAGTAACCTCTCCTTCTCATATCTATTACCCAATCAGAATCCTGGCAGATTTTGCCTATAGACCTCCAGTTAACTCCTTTTCCTTCTTCAGTGAGTTTGGTACATGGCTCACAATTTTTCTTTTCTCCCCAATACCTGCCTTCATACAAGGGGGCTTCAACACATACATTTACTCTCCCTTAAACACCCTAACAATTTAGTTGCCCAATCTGTTCATTTGCTATGACCTACTCTTCCACCCCACCTCAGCCACACAAAGAAGGAATCATACCATTAATCTTGCCATCACCCATAGAAGTACCACCTCCACATTCTAAAAATTCTGAAATACTCTTATCTGACCATAGGCTTTTGATTCTTTACCCCTCTCTTTGCCTTCCCTTAAAAAACCTTTTTTTTCATCTTCACCATGATGTCCAAATCCTTGACCCCTCAATTTTCTCCCAGGTCACCTCTCTTGCACTAGCCATGCTCTTTTTTCCCACCATCTTGACCCCTTGGTGAACCAATTCAACTTCATGCCATCCTCCTGTCTTAGATTTCTAGTCCCCTTATTTTTTTTCCATTACCCCCAGCCAAGCCTCAGCCTTGAATCACTTCCATCATTCTCTTCCTTTGCTTCTACACAGGTACTTTTAAATGAAGGTGCAGAAAATCATGTATTGTTAATAGATCCACTATAAATTTATGTTACACAACCTCAACTGGGCCCACACTTCGGCTAGGCAATCCTAAACCTGCTTGATCAACTCAATATTTCTGTCTATACAGTAGCTTTTCCAAATCTTTTCATCCTTCCTCAAATTTCCTGTGATTCTTCTTCCCCCCACCCTCTCAGCTGAGAACTTTGACTCATGTTCTACAGAAAAAAAAATTGAGGCCATTCTTCATGAGCTCTCCTTTCTCTCCTCTTCTTCATTTCTAATCACACATATGTGTCCTGCCACTATCTCTTCCTTCACCCCTGTCTCATATGATGAGGTCAATATACTCCTTATCAATGCTAAACCCTTTACCTGCTTGAGCAATTCCATTCCTTCCCATCTCCTCCAACAGATTGTCTCCCTTCATTTTCACTCTCACTTATTTTTAATGTCTCTTTGTCTATTGGCTCATTCCCTGTTCCCTGCCAACATGCCCATGTCTCCTTCCATCCTGAAGACTCTCACTTTTGATCCTTTCTTTCCTGGTAACTATCATCCTAAATCCTTCTTCTCTTGGTAGCTAAACTCCTTGAAAAGACCATCTACAATAGATGCCTCTACTTTCTCTCCTCTTACTCTCCTCTTAAACCATTGTAATCTGGTTTCCAACCTTATCATTTCATCAAAACTGCTCTCTCCAAAGTTACCAGTGATTTTTTTAGTTGCCAAATCCAATGGCCTTTTCTCAGTCCTTATTCTCATTGACCTCTCTGCAGCCTTTGACACTGTTGATTACCCTCTCCTCCTTAACACTCTCTTTGCTCTAGGATTTTAGGATACGAGTCTCTCCTGGTTCTCATTATACCTAAAAGACCACTTGTTCTCAATCTCCTTTGCTGGATCCTCATCTGTATCATGTCCTTTAAACCTAGGTGTCCCACAGGGTTCGTGTGTGTGTGTGTGTGTGTGTGTGTGTATATGTACTACTTCACTTACTAATCTCATCAGCCCCCATGGATTTAATTACATCTCTATGTTCTTCTCCAAGAAGTCAATCCTAACTCCTCTTAAATTGCCTATTAAATCATTTCCCATTTCTCCTGTATTTAGCTTGTTGGTATATATTTGTTTGTTGTGTCCCCCATTAGATTGAGTTCCTTGAGGGCAGGGACTGTCTTTGGCCTCTTTTTTGTCTCCTCAGAGCTTAGCACATTGTCTGGAAGATAATAGGTGCCTAATAAATGTGGATTAGTTGATTGGAGGTTGGAAAGAACATCTTAGTGGATACACATAGATTTCTTGCAGGTGGCAGTACTTGGGCTGAGCCCTGAAGGAATCTAAGGTTCAAAGAGGCATAAGTGAGGAAGAAAATTCTTCCAGGAATCAGGGAAAGCCTATACAAAGGCATGAAAGCAGGAGACAAAATATCAAGTAAGGGGAACACCAAGTAGACCAGCTTGGTTGGAATGTTCTAAATGGTACAGTAGAGAGAGTACTGGAACTGGAGTCAGGAAGACCTAAGTTCAAATATAGTCTCAGCCTCTAATTAGCTTTGTGACCCAGGGCAAATCTCTTAGCCTCTGTATGATTTAGTTTCTTCATCTCTATATAACTTCAGACATGACCAAAAAAAACAATTGAATAACAACAACATAATGCAGGTAATAATAGCACCTACCTCTCACAGATGTTATGAGGGTAAAATAAGATATTTGTAAAACTCTCCAAACCTGAATTACTACATAAATACTAATTATTTTTAGTATTATTATGGTTGGCAGTAATGTGGAATCAGCCTGGATAGATGAGCTGGGGCCAGATTGAGGAAAAGATTTAAATGCTAAATACAGGAATTTGTGTTTTCTTCTAAAGGTAGTAGGTAGCCACTGAGCAGGTGTGGGACATGAAATATAATTTTGGTAGCAATTATAGAGGGTGCATTAGAGAAGGAAAGACTTAAGGCAGAGAAACCAATTAGGAGGCTATAACATAAGTCCATATGTCAGGGGATCAAAGGCAGAACTAGGGTGCTTGTGGTATGAATGGAAAGAAGGGGAAAGAGGCAAAAGATGTTGTGGCAAGAACTCCTAGTTAAACAAGCAAACAAACAAAGATATGTGCTAAGTCCATTTTACTAAGTGTATCACATTTCCCTTACCTATCTGGTGTGAAGAGAGAAGTATATTTCACTATCTATTTTCCAGGATCTTCAGGAGTTAGTTACTTCATTTTACTTAGTTCAACTTCTTTTTAGTGTTCTTTTCCTTTATGTTATTATACTCATTGTACATATTCTTTTTTTTATCCTTTATTATTTGCCATCAGTTTATACGGATCTCCCTTTTTCTGTCTCTCTGTCTCTGTCTCTCTGACTCTGTCTCTCTCTGTCTCTTTCTCTCTCAGCAATTGGGGTTAAGTGACTTGCCTGGGGTCACATAGCTAGTAAGTGTTTGAGGCTGGATTTGAACTTAGGTCCTCCTGACTCTATGGCCGGTTTTCTATCCACTGTGTCAACTAGCTGCCTCTCTTCCCTTTTTTCTCTCAATTTTTCATAGCTGTCATCTCTTGTTAATAATATGCCATTATATTCCTATGCTACATATTTCCCAGAAATTTCCCAAATAATGGGTACCAACTTTGCTTCCTGTTCTCTGTTATCACAAAGAGAATTACTATAAATGTGTTGGTATGTAGTACAACATTTCATGTGGTAGCTTAAAATGTATAGTGGTTTTTGGGTTGTTTTTTTTTTTTTGCTATTCTTTGACCACTTAGTGATTTTTCTTTTTTTTTTCTTTTTTTTTTTTAACATAGACAAGTGCTATTTCTCATCAAATATTTTTTTACTACTATGGGACATGGGGTCTATGTTTATTACTTATGTGACTGTGCTTATTTTTTTTCCTAATGTTGAACTATCCTTGGGTCCTTGATACAAATTCAATTTAGTCATAGGTAGTAACATGAAGTTAATTCATGTTAAAGACAATGGGAGAGGTGAGGAAGCTGTGGGAAAAGAGCAAATAGGAAGATACATTTGGATTTTATCTGACCTTGGGAAGAGAGTTCCTTCATGAACACTGAAAGAGATTAATCCCAAAAATTTGTGTTATCTAAAATTATATCAGTCATAAGGCTTCACCCTCAGTCCTATGGTTGTTGGCTACCAACTATAAGTTATGGTCCAAAGGTAAGAGCTCTAGGAGGAGTGAGTTGGTGAATTACTCTTTAACTACTTTTTCTATTAGAAATTATAGAATTGTCTTGAGCCTTTCCTTTCCCTAGCTTTACTGAGTTTGCTGCATTTGTGGGCAATTCACTTTTTTAAAAAAAATTTCAGATTAGATTCGGGGGGGTGAAGTCAAGATGGTGGAGGGAAAGCAGTGACTTGCTTGAGCTCTCCCCCCAAAACCCCTGCAAATACCTATAAAAATGGCTCTAAACAAATCCTAAAGCAGCAGAACCCAAGAACAGACAGAGTGCAACAAATTTCCAGACCAAGACAATCTGGATGGTTGATCAGAAAGGCATATCACGTCGGGCGGCAAGAGGAGCGCAGTTCGTGATGGGCGTGAAGGCTACAGCAACCCTGGAGCAGCCTGAGAAGACTGAATCGTGGGCAGCTGTGGTGGTTTCCAGACTTCTCAACCCACGAACACCAAAGACAACTTATAAAGTCAGTGGGAAAAGTCTGTGACTGTGGTGACAGAAGGAGCTAGGTCTCAGCCACCCTTGGGGCCGCGGCTGCCTCCTGAGCTTCTGGACCACAGACTGAGGGGGAATCAAATGGCTGATCAGAGGGGGGTTGCAGGGATCTCTTTGTCAGTGCTGAGGCAGGAATTTCTTGCTTTACTGGTGCTTGGATATGGGTCACAGTTCTGAGGGGCGGTCCTGGGGCGAGGGGGAATGCTGGTGTGGTGAAACTTATTGTGGCGGTGGAGAGGAAACACCTCGCCCCTTATCACAGCACCTTGGAAGAACTGAAAATTTTCAGGTCCCTAGAAGTGTCTCTGAAAACAGCTGTACAAACCCCCGAAGCTTGGGACAGTACATTCTCCACATTGGAAGCAGACTCTTACCTTAACAAAGAGTTTAAAACTCAAGTAATTGGCCTGGATCATGAGTAAGCAGCGCAAAAAGAGTCAGACTATATTGTCTTACTTTGGTGACAAAGAAGATCAAAACATACAACCAAAAGAAGACAACAAAGTCAAAGCTCCTACATCCAAAGCCTCCAAGAAAAATATGAATCAGTCCCAGGCCTTGGAAGAGCTCAAAAGGGATTTTGAGAAGCAAGTAAGAGAAGTAGAGGAAACCTGAGACTTGTGCAAGAAAATCATGAAAAACAAGTCAACAGCTTGCTAAAGGAGACCCAAAAAAACTGAAGAAAATAACACCTTAAAAAATAGCCTAACCCAAATGGCAAAAGAGGTCCAAAAAGCCAATGAGGAGAAGAATGCCCTAAAAAGCAAAATTGGCCAAATGGAAAAGGAAGTTCAAAAGATTACTGAAGAAAATACTTCCTTAAAAATTAGAATAGAGCAATTGGAAGCTAGTGACTTTATGAGAAATCAAGACACTGTAAAACAAATCCAAAAGAATGAAAAATTAGAAAACAATGTGAAATATCTCACTGGAAAAACAACTGACCTGAAAAATAAATCCAGGAGAGAGAATTTAAAAATTATTGAACTATCTGAAAGCCATGATCAAAAAAAGAGCCTAGACATCATCTTTCAAGAAATTATCCAAGAAAACTGCCCTGATATTTTAGAACCAGAGGGCAAAAAAGAAATTGAAAGAATCCACCGATCACCACCTGAAAGAGATCCCCAAAGGAAAACTCCTAGGAATATTGTAGCCAAATGCCAGGGTTCCCAGGTCAAGAAGAAAACATTACAAGCAGCCAGAAAGAAACAATTCAAGTATTGTGGAAACACAAGCAGGATAACACAAGATTTAGCAACTTCCACATTAAGGGACTGCAGGGCATGGAATATAATATTCTGGAGGGAAAAGGAGATAGGATTACAACCAAGAATCACCTAACCAACAAAACTGAGTATAATCCTTCAGGGGAAAAAATGATCATTCAGTTAGAGGACGTTCAAACATTCTTGATGAAAAGACCAGAGCTGAATGGAGAATTTGATTTTCAAAACAAGACTCAAGTGGAACATGAAGAGGTAGACAAGAAAAAGAAAAAAATAAGGGACTTATTTTGAAATGTTTACATTCCTGCATGGAAAGATGATATTTGTAACTCATGAGACCTTTGTCAGTATTATGGTTGTTGGAGGGGAAAAAATTATATGTACATATACATAGATATAGATAGATAGAGTGCACAGGGTGAGTTGAAAATGAAGGGGTCATATCTGAAGAACAAAATTAAGGGGTGAAAGAGGATTATACCAGGAGAAGGAGAAAGGGAAAGGTAGAACAGGGTAAAGTATCTCACAAAAAAAAAAACAGAAAAGAAAAGGCTCTTACAGTGGAGGGGAAATGGGGGAAGGTGAGAAGGAATGAGTGAATCTTATTCTCATAGAATTTGACTTAAGGAGGGAATAACATACACGCTCAATTGGGTATAGAAATCTGTCTTACCCTACAGGAAAAAGTGGGGGGGAAGGGGACAAGGGAATAGGGGGATGATAGAGAGGAGGGCAGATTGGGAACAGGGATAATCAGAAGCAAGTACTTCTGAGGAGGGTGAGAGTCAAAAGAAAGAATAGAATAAATGGGGGGGATAGGATTAAGGGAAATAGAGTTAGTTTTTCACAGCATGTCTACTATGGAAGTGTTTTGAATAACTGCACATGTATAACCTATATTTAGTTGCTTGCCTTATCAATGGGGGTGGGTGGGGAGGGAGGAAGGGAGAAAATTTAGAACCCAAAGTTTTAAAAATGCATGTTTAAAAAAAATGTTTTCACATGCAATTGGGAAATAAGAAATACAGGAAATGGGGTACAGAAATCCATCCTGCCCTATAGGAAAATTGAAGGGGAAGGGGATAAGAGAAGGAGGGGGAGAGATAGAAGGGAAGGCAGACTAGGGGAAGGGGTATTCAGAATGCATGCCATCTTGGGGTGGGGGGAGGGGCAAGATGGGGTGAAAATTTGGAACTCAAAATCTGGTGGAAGTAAATGTTGAAAACAAAAAAATAAATAAAAATTGCCATAATAAAAAAATTTCCATGGTTATTGGGGGGAGGTAGTTATTTCAGTTTCAGTGGCCATCTTCCATGGCTTCTCATAGAGAAGATGGTCTATAGAGAAAAGGATTTGTTTAGCTGTGGTACAATCTCTTAGACACATTTTTTTTTTGACAGAAAAGATAATGGTAGTTGGGAAAGTAAGCAGTAGCCTATTGATAGTTTAAATTTGAAACACACCATCTGAAGAAGGCAAACAGGAAAAAAAAAGTATAATAAATATATCATGTCACTGTATTCTGTGTTCGAATTAACAACAGAAAGTTTTTCTTTATTAAATTAGCCACCAGAAGTTATCAAAATATTAACTGTTATTTGCAAATGAAATCAATAGACTTTTACCCAGGCTTATGTAATATCCCAGGTATAACTTCAGATTTTAGTTTGCTTTATTGTTTCTTTATTCAATAAAACTTCAGCATTTGCTACAATTAGAAAACATGTAACTGTTTCCAGCTGCATGTTCACCATATAAATCATAGCATTGGAAGTGTCTTCAATAGAAAAAAAATATTTAAATCCCTGTGCAAATAACAGAAACACATTGGCAAGTGTCCCCAAAAGGATTCTTAGAATTACAAAGATTACTGAAGCTCTGGGTCACAGAAATATGTCTGGTTTACTGAACCATGGAATCTTCAAAATCAGAACTTTACAAAGACCTATTAGGTTTTCTTGCTTTACCTAGTTCTCATTTCATGCCGTTCTATATTTTGATATGCTGTGTGTTAAATCAGCCTAATTTTATAGAACTTTTAGATACTTCTGTCACACAGGCAATCACAATGTCATGAGACTCATGTGAAAACCAGGTTTATTGCAAGAGAAATGAACATGCATATGGAACCCAAAGAGTTCACAGTCCTTATAGAAGTTTGCATTTTTATGACAGTACAACAAAAGGAGGAAGAGAAAAATACATATCTCCATTTAAAGGGGCATGGCATGAGAGTGGGAAAGGTTCAGTAAAGGTGGGAAAAGCCCAAAGCCCCACCCAAAAGGGGAGGAGCAAAGAGATGGGAAAAGTCACATTCCTTTCCCTAGGGAGCTGCTAGACCATGAAAGTAGGTGGGTCTGCTTATGTGCAAAGGATCCCAACTGCTTCTCAGCCTAGCACAGAACTCTCTGGGGCCTGTCTTGCCTTCCAAGGACACACAGGAAATCCAGGTTGGGCTGCAAACAACAAAATATGTCAGTTCAGGGCAGGAGAGCTTTATCCTCGACATATTTAGGGCCTACTGCATGCTCCAGGTTCAGTGTTTCTGGTAAATATGACAACTCAAAAAGACAAGTTCAGGGGACCCCTTGGCACCCCTTAAGACTTCTCTTAGGGATTATATTATAATCTAATAGAAACTCACTGTTAGGCTTTTTCTTGATCAAGCCTGGTTCTTTCTGCACCCTTTCTAAAATTTTGCTGCTTAAAAAAATCAGCACACATTTGTTAAATACCACCTTTCTTGCACTATTGCCTGGTCTAGCAGGATCAAACATGCAGCCTGCTTACAGTGTGTGGTCCCCAGCACTTGGGAGTGAGGAAGAAAGCATTAGGCAGGGTGTTTCAGATCCAGAAAAGAAGAGCAGTGCTTCCACACAATGCAGCTTACAATCTTGTTAGGAGGGTATGGCATGTTCCTCAATGAGTATGACATAAGGCAGAGTATGATGGGGCCAAAGGAGAAACACAAAATGTCACAGAAAACACAATGGGGAGGAAGGAGACTGCTTTCACTTCGTGGATCAGGGAAGCATTCATTGAGGATGGAATGTATGAGCTAGGCTTGAAGAATTTCAATGTGGAGAGAGTGCATTTTAAGCATGTGGGGAGGCTATGGAATCAGGTGAGGTGTGCCTTGATTTTTCAGATTCTTAAATGTCAGCCTTAGATTTTATTTTATACTAGGCAATAGGGATCCACTGGAGATTTCTGAGCAGAGTAGTGACCTAGTCAAACTTGTTCTTTAAGGATATGATTTTGGCAGGTCTGTGTGTGATGGATTGGAGAGAGGAAAGAGTGGAAGCAGGGAGACAAATTATAAGGTTATTAATGTATGAGAGGCGGTGAGGGAGTAAAGGAGAGTGGTGGCAATCTGAATAAAGAAAATGGATAAGAGAGCTTGTGGAAGTACAATCAACAAAAGTTTGTAGCTGGTTGGAGGTAAAGAGTAAAGAACAAGAATGAATCAAATATTATTCTGGACTTTTGATTTTCATGACTAAAACAACTTCATACTATCAACAAAAAATATAAAAGTTGGGAAGGGGGAAGAGTTTTAGGAGAGAGGCATAAATTAAATTTCGAACATTTTGAATTTTTAGTTCTTAAATATGTGCATATGTAAATGTGTACACCATGGAGTAAGAAATAAGAAAGTGAAGCTCTAGGAAGGTAGGGTGGATGTATAAATTTAGGAGTAATCTATATAGAGGTGGTAAATGAAGTCATAGGAATATATGAGAGAGACAGAGACAGAGACAGACAGACAGAGGCAGAGAGACACACAGAGACAGAGAGACACACAGAGATAGAGACACACAGAGAGACAGAGAGACACAAAGACACAGAGAGACAGAGAAAGAGACAGAGACAGAGAGCCAGACAGAGACACACAGACACAAAGAGACAGACAGAGACAGAGAGATAGAGACAGAGAAACAGAGAAGTAGATAGAGGTAGAGAGACTGAGAGTGAAACTGAGAAACAAAGAGAGATAGACAGAAAGAGACGGACAGACAAAGGCCCACAGACAGACACACAGAGTCAAAAGAGAAGATGATTGAGGACATGAGGACAGTGCCTTGAGTAATATTCAAATTTAGGAGAAGGAAAAGGACAATTAACAACTTAAGAAGAAAGAAGCTAAGGGAAGACAGACTATTTAGAAGTAGGGGTGGAGTGGTCAATAGTGTCAGATACTGAAGAAAGGTCTGGAAGGATGACGTTTCAAAAAATGTATTTTTGGATTTAGCAATTAAGAGATCATTGATTACACTGGATGGAACAGTTTCTGCAGTTGTGGGGTCAGAAATGGACATATAAGTCATGGTTGTACCCATCTTGTACAGTTATTCCTCAAAACATAAAATCACTCTTGTCTTAGTCTTTGCACCCTTTAAATAGAAATCAATTATTTTCCTAAAACCACTCTATCTCTAGACATGATAATAAAAATAATGATGATGATGGCTAGCATTCATATAGCACCTACTATGTGCCAGGCACTGTGCTAAATGTTTTACAAATATTATTTCAGGGGCAGCTAGGTGGCCCAGTGGATAGAGCGCTGGCCCTGGATTCAGGAGGACCTGAGTTCAAATCTGACCTCAGACACATAATCCTTACTACCTGTGTGACCCTGTACAAGTCACTTAACCCCATTGCCTATCCCCCCAAAAAAATTAAGAACAACTGAGGCAATAAATTACATTTGAGTACATTACAGATTGAGTACAATCTGAGTATATTAATTAAAAAAATATTATTTCACTTGATCCTCACAATAATTCTGGGAGATAGGTGCTATTATTATTTCCATTTTACAGTCAGGGAAACTGAGGCCAAAAGTGGTTGAGTGACTTCTACAAGTTCATATAGTTAGGAAGTGTTGGAGGATGGATTTGGACTCATCTTCCTGACCCAGCACCCCATCCCCATGCACCACCTACTTACCATATTACTATTACCGCCATATTGATAAATCTGCTAGTTCCCTTGACATGAAGTAAATCTGCATACTGCAGAGCCATTTAAATATTTCCTCTTAAATCAGCACCTCCTGTATTAGCTAGTGTTTGAAACTGAATGCAGCAGGAGACTTTCAGGTCAAGTGAGCAACAAAATGGTGGCCAAAATTTTCGCTGATTCCCATAGTTTCTCAAAACTTTCCAACACAAAAATTATATGCCAAAGATAAAACAAGTTCTTGTGTCTCCAAAAGAAGGTAACACACACAGACACACACACACACACACACACACACACACACACACACACACCATGAACTGATGCTCACTAACCCTGATCTCACTCAGTATTCCTTCACTGCCTCTCAGGCTACTAACAATGAGGCTATAATAGGAAAGCCAAGGAGCCAACACAAGCTTACAAAACCCACCCTTATTGCCTGATCAGGCAATTAGATAGTGCAGTGGATAGAGCTGCTGGCCAGAAGTCAGGAAGCCTCATCTTCATGAGTTCAAATCCAGCCTCAGACATGTCCTAGCTATGTGACCCTGAGTAAGTCGCTTAACCATATTTGCCTCAGTTCGTCTATAAAATAGAGCTACAGAAAGAAATGGCTAAACCACCCCGGTATCTTTGCCAAGAAAAACCCAAATGGGATCACAAAGTCTGAAATGTCTGAATGATAAAAATTCCCTGGTCTCCCCTTCCTTTTTCCAGTGCCACAGAGATACTGGCCGCCAGCACAATCAGATCAAATGTCTGTCAGAGGTCAGAGGTCACAGACTCTAAAGTACTGCAATTCTCTGAACAGCTGCTTCTGGGTTAAAGAATTAAGGAAAGGAGGAAGCAGGTCAGAACACCATGACAGGACACCACATTTGTATGTGTTGGGGTGCAGAACTCCAGTAAACCTAAGGGAAAGAGCAACAATGACTAGGGCCAGTTTAGATTACCTAAAAGTCACTTGGGGCAGAGATCTGGAATTACCAGGATGGTAAGAGGCTAAGATACTTTGAGATCTAGGAAACCATTTTCAGAAGGGACAGAATCAGAAAGTGAATTGGGGAAAATTGGTGGGGGAGGTGAAGAGATTGAAAGTACCAAAGATCTCAGGAAGAAGAAAATTTGAAGTCTTTGAACATAAGTAGATGGAATTAACAAAGAAAGAAATATGACCTCAAGAGCTAGTAAATGAATTCAGGAAACTCAATAAGTACCACAAAATAGAGGAAAATGATCCAAAAGTTGATGAGACAGAGGACAGTAAAATGTGAAGAGAACATGGAATCACAATACACTGTTCCTAATGTCCTAGTTTTCCGAAGAAAAATGATAATTATGAGAACAGAACTTATAGCCTGCACATAAATGATGAACAGAATAGAAAAGCTGGAATCTGCAATGGCAAGTTTCACTAAAGAAGCCAAAGAAAGAACAATAGATTGGGAATGCAAAATGTAGACGTAAAGGACAATCTCGAAGAAGAGAAGCAAAAATGAACATTAAAAGAAAATGTGCTCTCTATGTAAGCAAAACGTATGGAACTTGCAGACAAGATGCATAGTGACATCTTAAAGATCATGGGTTCCCAAAGAACACGACAGGACAAAAAAAACCTTAGTACCGCAATGAAAGAAATAATAGACAAAAACTTCCCAGAACTTGTGAACATAGAAATGAAATTCTAATTGAAAGAATTCACAGATGGCCTCCAGAAAAAAAAAAAAACCCAAGGCTGCAAACTTCAAGACATACAGTGGTTAAATTTAAAAATTCAATTCAGAATCAATGAGTACTGCAAGCAATAAGCAGAAAGACCTTCAAATACAAAGAAAAAGAAAATCAAATAACGCAAGGCTCTTCTGCACCTACTAGAAAATGTAGGAGGCAATGGAATAATGTGTTCCAAAGAGCAATGGAACCCAGGATACAGCCCAGGGTGACCAACCCTGCAAATCTAAGCTTAACCACACATGAAAAAGGTGGATGTTCAATAATAAAGAGACATTTGAAACATTTTTAGAAAAAAAAACAAAAACAAAAGCAACAGAACCAAAGAGATTTTTTTTTTTTCCCCAAACACCTCAAGCAACAGAGAGGCAAGAAAAGTGAATAAATGCAGCAGCCAAAGACAGCACCTGCAACAGAAGACAGCAAAGACCAGTAAAAAAACAAAAAACAAAAAAAACTTCTTCTAAATGTACACAAGGAGATGAAATGAAAGCAGGATGTAACAGTGAAGAGGCAGGCGTGGGGCATTACGGATAAAACCTGGTGACACTCTACCTACATTAGTGTTTTGTTTTGGTTTGGTTTGGTTTGGTTTGGTTTGTTTGTTGTTGTTTGTTTAGTTTGGTTTTTGTGAGACTACATTATAACAAAGGATAGTACATGAAGGGGGAAAGAGAGAAGGGAGATAGAGAATAATGTGATGTGCAGTGGTCAAATCAACGGCTAACAATGAAGGGAAGGTAACTCTTCTTGTCTGAAAAAAGAGAAGAGTCTGGAAAGGGAGAGGGGAAATATTGAAAAGGGGAGAAAGAAATGAGGTCTTACTTTGATGGTAGAATGGGGATTCCACTGATGAATGTTCTCATGGCTGAAGATAGATGTAAAGGGAGATGAAGCCCTTGTACTGGGTATGGCCTGAGGGATTGGTATTTGAGGATAACTGATACCTGGGGGAGTGGGAGAACATGGACCCAGGGAGATGTTAGGGCAAATGGTGGGTGGAGGGAAGATAACCATGGGAAGATATATACCAGTGGTTGGCTTCAAAATCAGGAAGTTGGTGGGGAAGAGGACCTGTCATAGAGCAGTGTCCCTCTTGACATCTGCAATGATTGGCATTGTTCTGTGAGTGAAACACCATGGAAAAGGGGACCGCAGGACAAGCTCTACTAGCAAGTGACAGAAATTGCCTAGAGTGATTAGCCTAGAAGAGAGAACTTGTAAGCTTTGATTGCATGAGAAATATAGAGAAAATAAAGATACCAGATAATAATAGGATCATGAATCAGAGAAGGAATGTCTAGAGTAGACAGAAAGAGAAGATTAATGAGGGCAGTGAGAGAAATCCTTTTTTGAAAGGGGCACAAAGAAAGAAATTAAAGGGAAAAAACTAATTAACAAGACTAGTTGAAGGGGAGGAGAGGAAAGGGAATATCTACTCAACTACTAAAAGAAAAAAAATGGGGATGGAATTATACAATCAGATAAAAAAGGGAAGAAAAAGGAACTAATAAGCAAATTCCAAAGGTAAACTATTAACAAACAAGAGAAGGACATCAGGAGTGAGGGGAAGAGAGTGGGAACACAGCCTCCTTAAAGAAGATGAAGTAACTGAAAGAACATAGTACTCTGTTTATAGCAGAAAGGAGAAAAATCATAACTTGAAAAAAAGCAATATTAGAGAGAGATGGAGGAAAATATAAACCTAACTCTCATAACTTTAAATATATATGGGTTAAATAATCTAATAAAATGAACAGAAATGACAGATTGGATAAGAAAGCAAAACCCTACTGTTTGTTGCTCACAAGAAACATTTAAAAAACAAAGACACGCGAATTAAAACTGAAGAGATGGATTTTTTTTTAATTATTCACCAAGTGAATCTAAAACAGCAGGAGTTACAATCATGCAATCTGACAAAGAGAAAGTAATTTTTAATGGATAAACAAGGAAACTATATTATGCTGAAATAACCAACCAATATCAGTAATAAACTTATATGTTGCAAATGCCTTACCATCCAAAATCATAACGGAAACATTATCTGAGCTACAAGATAACATAGATAGTAACATAATAATGATAGGAGACTTCAATATCCTCTCAATTTTGGATAAATCTAACATAAAGATTTTTTTAAAAGGATGCTAAACCTGAAAAACCTTTACTAGGTAGAACAGTGTATAGAGTACCAGGCCTGGAGGTAGGAAGACCTGAGTTCAAATCTAATCAAATCTCAGACACATATTAGCCTTGTGACCCTGGTCAAGTCACTTAACCTGTATTTGCTTTGTACCCTCACGTGTAAAATGGGGGAAATAATAGCACATACCTCCAGGGTTGTTTGAGGACCAAACGAAACATTAATTGTAAAGTATTTTTAAGAGTGTCTGACACATAGTAAGTGCTATAGAAATATTAGCTTTTATTACAATAGAATTCAATAACTGTGTTCGATAAAGTAGAAAACATAAATCACCTGGGAAACGTTCTTTATGTGATAAAACTGCTGGGAACATAGTCTGGCAGAAATTAAATTTAGATTAACACCCTCTATCATATTCTACAATATATACTAAATAGATATGTGACTTTATTATTAAAGATCCTATTATAAAAATATAAAAGAAAAATAGATTATATACATCTCAGGGCTATGGGTAGGAGATGTATTCTTAACCAAACAAGACATAGGGACAATTACAAAAGATAAAATAGATAATTGTAATTATTTGAAACTGAAAAGCTTTTGCCCAGACAATGCATCTAGGTTAATAAGAAGGGTAGTGGTCAAATGAGGAGAAAAAACAACAACGTTGTATCAAATTTCCCTGAAAAGGGTTTGCATTCAAGATAGACAAAGTACACACACACACACACACACACACACAGCCATTTCCCAATAGATTAGTGGTCGAAAGATATGAACAAAAAGCTCTCAAAAAAGAGTTGCAAAGTATTTATAACTACATGTAATAATGCTTCAAATCACTGATAATAAGAGAAATGCAAATCATGACAACCCTGCAAATGGACAACAATGACCCTAAAATAGCAATAGTAGATGTAGAATATCTAATAGTAGAACAGGGGGTAGGGGGAGGTTGTGGAATGAAAGGCACACTAACACATCGTTGGTGGTGCTGTGAAATTGTACAACCATTTTGGAAAGCAATATATAGTTATATAAAAAATTTGTATCTTAAATATCCCTGTCCTTAGAACCAGAGACTCCATTACCAGGCTTATACCCCCAAGGAAGCCATCAATTAGAAGAACTAAAAAGAATACCCCTATTGTTGTTCAGGTGTTTCAGTCATGTTCAAGTCTTTGTAACCCCATTTGGAGTTTTCTTGGCAAAGATTCAGGAGTAGTTTTCTATTTCCTTCACCAGCTCATCTGGCAGATGAGGAAACTGAGGCAAACAGGATTAAGTGACTTGCCCAGTGTCTCACAGTACTAGTGTCTGAGGCCAGATTTGAACTCAGGAAGATGAGTCTTCCTGACTTTGGGCCTGGCGCTATCTCTATTGTGCCACTCAGCTATCCTTATGCATGATGAATGTCCCTAGATATACCAAAATACTCACAACAGCTCTTTCGGTGATAGCTAAGAATTGGAAACAAAGTAAATGTCCATCAACTGGGGAATGACTAAACAAATTGTGGTCCATGAATGTAATTAAATATTATTGTGCTGTAAGAAATTTTGTGTGTGATGAATGCAGTGAAACATGCAATGATCTATATGAACTGATGCATCGTGAAGTACGCAGAATAAATAAAACAACATACACAGTAACTACAACAATGCAAATAGAAAGAACAACTGCACGTCAAAAAAACAAATGTAACAAAATGATAAAAGTCAAGCAGTATTCATACGAAGAGCTACGAAGACACCCCCAATCCATTCCTTCATGAAGGTGGGGGGTCCACAGATGTTACACACATTGAGCATGTTTTCAGACTTTTTCAATGAGTCTATCAGTTATGCTGATTTCTCTAAAAATACTATTTGTTATATGTAATGTCTCTTTGGGAGAGGGAAGGAGAGCAATACTTGAAATAAATATGATGATATAAAAAACAGAAAATATCAATAAAAATTCATTAAAAAAAAAAAAAAAGAAATCAAATGCAACATTCCAATATTTTCAATTGTGATTCTGTCAATTCAAACACCAGAATAGTGCCTATAAGCTGAATGTGGGAGTGGGAGTGGGGTTGGAGACTTGCTACAAATAGTGCAGGGGAATAAAATCCTAGAGCCATGAATTTGCAAATATTTCCATCCTAACATTGGCTATAAATTATAGTTTATCTAAGAGAAGCTAGATGGTGGGATGCACTAGGAGACACAAATTGAAAATGATGGCTCTAGCCTGGTCACCATGACAGCAAACAACCAGCTGAATTATGACAAAATCCTTTGAATCAATCAAACTGGTGCTTGTCTTCATGTCCAAACAGAATTAACTTGATGGAGAGAAATAAGGGGTCATCCCAGGTTTTGTGGACAAGCTGCTGTCTTGGCTTCTGGCTACGGATGATTGACATGTGTGATTCTTGCCTGTAGCAACTTGTTCAACTGGTGAGGCTAGGGCTAGACAATGGGCTCCCTCTAGTCTAGATCCCTCTAGCTTATCTACTCAGTTTGGAAAGACAAATAGAATGGCACAGTCTTGCAGACTCCCTCCTTCATATTGAATGTGGGTACAATCAAATGATGACTTCAGATCATTGGAGAAGGCTGTAGTGAGTGACGAAAGAGTCAATCTGCTAATGATAGCTGATACTTTCTCCAAAGGAAGATTATTGGCAGCATCCACAGTAGGGGTAGAAATTATTCAAAGCCAGAGGTCTAGATCAGCCAGGATAGACTGCTATCACCACCACTTTACTACTTTATCCATTGGGGAAGTCAAGTTCTCCATAAGCCTCTCATGGACCACTACTGTTGTAATGTACTATTAGGACTCTTAATGACTGTCAGGGATCTCAAAGGCTTACCTGAAGTAGATCCTTCTTCCTGTAAAGTGATCTGGCTTCTGCTGTGGGCAGAGCTTATGCTATGCAAAGTATGGATTCTATTGCTGATAGCTTAGAGTAGATATTTATATATTACTTTAAGGTTTAAGTCCTTGCAATAGTAGTTGTTGTTGTTGTTTAGGCATTTCAGTTGTGTCCAACTCTTTGAGATCCCATTTGGGGTTTTCTTGGCAAAGATATTGGAGTGGTTTACTGTTTTCTTCTCCTGCTCATTTTACAGACTAGGAAACTGAGGCAAACAGGGTTAAGTGATTTGCCCAGAGTCATGCAGCTAGTAAGTATCTGAGGTCAGATTTGAACTCAGGAAGATGAGCCTTCCTGACTCCAGGTCTGGTGCTCTATCCACTGCACCACTTAGCTGCCTTTTTGCAGTACTGCAAATACTAATATCCTTTGGCCAGTGAGAGACGAGGGTGGAGTACATTTGGACTCTCAGGGGGAGTTGGGGGAAGGATGGATTATGTGCATGATTGGTGTTATGAAATAGCAAATTAAGTTTGGGATAGAATGTAAGTAGAGGGGAGTAATAAATAGCACTTAAAAAACTGGGTCATAATCAGATGTGGAAGGCCTTACATTTCAAGGAGAGGAGTTGTATGTTTTAAACTTTAGGAAGTAGAGAGTCACTGAATATTTTGAGTAGAGAAATAAAATGGTTCAGGTCTATGTATTAGGAAGGTAATTTTGTAAGGAGTGATAATCCAGAGACATGGAGGCCTGGCTCTATTAGTTTGTTAGTTTGAGAGGGGTTGAGGGGCTGAATTAGGTGACGGTCATCATGTGAATGACGAGAGAAGGGAACAGGTAAGAGAGAAGTTATGGAGGTCAAAGAGACAAGGCTTGTCAGTGGATTAGGCCAGAGGATCACAGCTTCATGGGTTTAGAATTAGAAGGAATTTCAAAGACCACTTAGTCCAACTCCTTCAACTTGCAGATCAGGAAAAGGAAGCCCAAAGAAAATAAGTAAGTTATGCAAGATCACACAGATAGAAAGTAGCAGAGATGAGATTTGAAGCCAAGTTCTCTCATCCCAGAGCCAGTGAGCTTTTTATTGAAATTTACAAAAAATAAAAATAAAAAAAAAAGAAATTTACACACCAAGTCACTAATAGGATCTTGGTGTCATTAACAAAAGAAATAAGATCATTACTGGGAACAATAAATTTATGGGGAAAGCCAATGTGTTCCATTTTGAGTATTTTCAATTTCACATCCTAGTCAGATAGAAACATTCAGCTGATAGTCAGAAAGATAGAACTAGAGCTCAAGAGAATGATTGGAAATGGATACATAAATTTTAGAGTCATCAGAATAGAGGTGATAACTGAAGCAATGTGAGACAACCCAGTGTGGTGAGTAGGACACTGGAATTTGAAGTGATGAAGACCTAAGGAGGTTCTAATACCTCCTTAGATATTCATCAGCTGGGTTACCTTGAGCAAGTCATTTAATCACCTTTATCTTAGTTTCCATTAAAAAAAAAAGTGAGGGGTTTGGACTTGATTACCTTTGACAACCCTTCCAGCTCTAAACTGATAATCATATAAGTGTATGTGATAGCTAAGGATGGGGGCATAAAGAGAGAACTAGGGAATAGTGCCTTGGAGGTCAGGGATGGATATGATGGGAATATGAATAATTTTATACAGAAGATAATCTTAAAAAATTACAAAGTTTTTGGAATACATGATAGGATTTTTGTAGGAATCTATCTTCTGCTGAAATTATGTTTTGCTTATTAACTTTAGTTTCATTCCCTGAACATATGGTGACTTGTGAGCTCAGGGAAACAGCTCAGGTTTGGTGGGGTGGTAAGAGGAAGACAGCTATCATGCAGCACAACTAATCCTGAGTTGACCATATAGTTAGCGTTGAATCACACATGAATTACTTTGCATAAAAATTTTTTTGTTTTTTTTTGTTAGTTTGTTTTTAGGCAATTGAGGTTAAGTGACTTGCCCAGGGTCACACAGGTAGTACATGTCAAGTGTTTGGTCTGAGGATGTATTTGAACTCAGATCCTCCTGATTTCAGGGCTGGTGCTCTATCCACTGAGCCACCTAGCTGCCCCTGCATAAGAAATGTTTAAAGAAAAGGAAAAAAATGGGCAAAGTCATGTAAAACACTGTACATAAGATGTACAACCTACTTTTGAAACAGTGAATATTGCCATATTTTTTGGAATAAAGTTATTTTTTTCATTAATCTTTCCTGTTCCTTCTGGGATTTGAAAGTGGTGAGTGATTGTTAGGTGCCTGAAGCCATGACTAGTTCTGTGGTCATTTTTTCTTAAATTTTCCCCAAAGTCTGATTTGTTTAAAGACAGATGGGCTTAATTGCTTGGGCACCTGTGCTAATGTTCATGGCTGATTATATGCTATTTCCACTTAGGGCATTATCTAAGAAGTTGTTCTTTTAAGGGAGTGCAAATCAAGAACAGTGACTATGAAGCATCGTCAAATTGTGATGTGAGAGAACTGGTTAGTGGAATTTGAGAGTTAATGACTGTTCCCTAAGCTATCTGCTACAGTCCTTTTTATCTGTGATAATTAGCCTGAACAAGGCAAGTCTAAAGAAAGACTTTCCAAGGCTTCCATAGCTTTCAAACTTCCATACTTAACATGTCTTGGCTCTTAACAAGCCTTATAAATTCTGATGCAATCTTAGTTGTTCCCAATGGGGAAGTAGAATTCAGTTTTATGTTTAGGGTTTTTGTTTTTGTTAGTTTTTTAAAGTTACATTTTTACATTTGGGTTTCAAATACTTTTTGAGTTTAGCACTTAAAAATCATATGTTTCACAGAATAATAAAGGATGATAATAAATTATGACCCAGATATTTCTCATTAAATATTCAAAAATTTCAAATCTTCAGCTAATATGTTATACTATTCCACTTAACAACCTGATGTAATTTTTGAATCACTCTCTTTAATAAATTGAAGGTAAGAGCTCAATTTGTTTTTAATAGATGGCAACAGATGGGGGGGGGGCACTGACATCATTTAACCTGTCTCTTTTCTTGCCAATTTTATTGGATTCTAGCTCTTTTCTTGGGTATGACCTTGTCCTCACCCAAAGAGTATACAAACACACACACACACACACACACACACACACACACACACACACAACCTTTTCTTCCGACATCAGATTTTATATCCCCTTAAACATAGGTTTCTGCTCTTCTACTGTTTATTTCTAAAGACATTTTTACCTCAGAGTGAGATAAAACTTTTGCTCTTTATAAGGTGGTAAAAGAGCCCTATTGATTATCTCACCTCCCATCAAATTTAGTGGTGGTTGGCTCACTCCCAACTGTTTTTTTCATGTGAGGAACTTGACTCACCCATTCATAACAGAGATGGCTTCATTAAAGGAGAGAACCCAAACTTTGAGTGGATTAAGCCATTCAGCCCCAGAGTAAAGTCCTTGGCAATCGATATACCCTATCCTTTGCCCTCATGAAGTTAAAAGACTTTATGGATTTTTACACTCACCACCTCCCTTTTTTAGAAGTGCTCCTTGACCTTTCATATCACATAAGCCATGATACTCTGAGGAGCTTGCCTGGCTCCATCCCTCTGCTCCTGTTGCTTCATACAATGACTGTTTCAAAAATAGCCATGTCTTTGTAGGGATTCAGCTGACCCCAGTATTCTCTCTATTTACGTTAGCATGGCAGAATGGTTAAAGATCCAACCCTGCAGGGAAGAAGACCTGTTTTCAAATCCTACCTCTCATTCATAACGACAGTGTAAGCCTAGGCAAGTCATTTAACTTTTTAATCCCTGGAGTCATCTCTTTCGTATCACAAATTGCAAAGCCATTGACAATCTGTGTTGGCATAGAGGGTTTCCTCACTAGGAGTTCGCTGTGCCAGGAAAATCAAACAGGTTTAAAAAACCCACTATTTTCAAGTTTTAGCTTTTAAAAAAAATGAAGAGCTCCTCATCCCAGCCCTCGTAGTCTAGACGGTCAATGTTTTCCTTTATTTTGGAGCCAAAGATGTCAAGACGTAAAGACAAGTAGGTTGGTTGTAACTGGGAGACTACTTCCAGTTAAATGAGTTCTTTTCCACAAGGAAGGGATGGTCTTATTGACTGAACATACAGACAGGAAGTTTTGTGCAAACTTTACTCAAGGACAAAAAAGCCTTGCTTCATGAGGCAAGAGACAGTGTTTGCCTTGAAGTGAAGTTTTCATTTGCATCTCCATATTGCTCCAGCTGTGGCTGGCTTCTCTTTGTCTCTCTCTCTCTTTCTCTCTCTCCCTCTCTCTCTCTCTCTCTCTCTCTCTCCCTAGTATCCCCTCTTGAGAGGCAGAAGAGAGGTGGGTAACTCCTTGGTGAATTTTATCAGTGCAGAACCCGATTCAGTGTCACCGAGGACTTCGGGTGGACTTTGGGTAAAAAGAGTGCATTGAAGCTCCTCCCCTGGCCTTTTCATTTGCTGCCATTTATATATATATAAAACATAGCTCTATCCTTAAGCCTAATCTCCAGGAAAGCTCAGGATACTCATTTAGGAAAATTATTAAACTGCCCATTGCCTCCTTTCACTTGATCTTGTATTGATTGAGTGTGTCTGAGGGGCTGCTACATTTGTATGCTCAATTAAGCAATTGGTCAGCTTGATCCCAAGAGGCAGCCAGATAAGTCAGAATTGTCAAGCCTCTTAGTCAGTATTACGCTCTGGTCTCATTCCAAATGAGTTCAGGAGAGTAAATTCTAATTTGGCAAGTACCTCTTGGCCAGATAGAGTTGTTAGAGGAGGCTCCCTTCTTAGGCTATTTTAGTTTTCTGGATAAAGCAAGAGGTTTTAGGTAGAGCTGTTATGTAGATTGGTTGTGTAAAATGAGCTATATTCCAGACCAAGTACAAACTTATCAAGGCTAGGTCGCTGGTAGCCAAGATGCTAGAAAAGTCTATTGGGAAGAGACTCAATTTTTGAGTGAGTAAGGAACCATATGTAGGTAAGGCATGAGATTAAAAGTCAAAATCAGCAAACATTTATTAAGTACTTACTATGTTCCAGCAAGACACTGTCCTAAGCCCTGGGAAAACATGGAAGCCCTGTCCTCATTGGGCTTACATTCTAATGCTAGGGAAACCATATAAATGAATAGATACACAAGTCAAATAAAGAAGGTAGCCCTAGAGAGGAAAGATTTCAAAAATTATATTAACTAAGACACATAGGACTCTGATCTTGAAATCAGTAAAACCTGCATTTGGATGCAACCCCAGACACTTATTTGTTTGATTATCTTAGACAAATTCTTGTACCCTGAAAAGGGTGCAAAACTGAAAAGATCATCTATAAAATGGAAATGCCAGTTCAATTACCCCCATGAGATTACTAGAAGGATAAAGTTCACGATGCACTTAAAGTGCTTTGTAAACCTTTAAAGCTATTTTAATGTCAATTATTTGGTAGACATCCTACATATATAGCAAAGTTTTCTCAGAGATTCAAGAAATCTTCATCAATATGGAATAACTGAGTAGGGAGAAGGAAGGACAGTCAATTAGTGAGAAATTAGGGAATGACCAGATCAATTTCAGTTTAATACTTTTAGGTATTACAAGGAGGCTAACAATATTACCAAGGAGATAGAGGTCCCTAAGGAGTTTGTATGGAGAATTACAAAATAGTATTTTATATATTGTATGTTAATTGTCTAGATTTAAAGGGCTTTCTCTCCAGTAATTGAGGCTACTTGAATAATTTTATTCTCTTATTTAAATATTCTTCGAAAATTGTTGTTTAGACTATTAATTTGATTAGCAAAACCTTAATAGGTAGAACAATGAATTAGAATACATTAATGTAGGTAAGAAGCTTGAGAAACCTTAGAGCAGCATAAATCAGCTATTTTTTTTAGAAAAAAAGGAAACTAAAATCTAGCTCCTATTATAATGAGCACATCTGAATTAATGAAGCCTGAATTAATGGTATTTTTTAACTATGACCTTTAAGCACTGAGCATGTAAAGCTATTGCTGGTGGCAATTGCCCCTCTTGTTTTCTACTAAGGGAGGAGGGGTACTTCATGGGGTTCAGACTTTAATAAAACACTTATTCCTGGCCCCATGGGACAATGACTATCAATGTTGCTGAAGTTATAGAACGAAACAGAGGGAGAAAGAGAGACAGAAAGTAGTGGAAACACAAGTTCAGGATGCCAGTATATGAGTCAGGCTTGGTTGTTTGACTGTTGATCATCAAAATAGACTCAGTTTCTTACCTCTTCCCTTTGAAATTTGGATAGGGTCCTCGCGAATTTGCATAAGGTCACACTAGGGAAACAGAACTGAAACCCAACTCTTCTGCCCAGTGTTTGTGCCACTACACAATAAAGTCATCACTTTCCTGATGTCATGCTTCTCTTCCAGAATGAAGGACATACAATAACAATAGAATCATAGAATCTCAGAGTTGGAAGGGACCTTAGTAACCATCTGATTCAAACTATATCTACAAAAAAGAATTCTCTTCTAGAATATACCTAATATTCATTAATTAATAATATTATTATTCTAGAATATATGTAATAGTCCTCTAGGTTTTGTTTAAAAGCTTTCATGGGGAGGAAATCCATTGCCTCCCAAGGCATCCCGTTTTACATTTGGATAGCTCACTTTGCTGGGATGTTACTCTTTACATCAAAGCTAATTTTGCCTCTTGGCAACTTCTACTCACCACACCTAGTTCCTCATCCTGGTAACAAGCAAATCAAGTCCAATCCCTCTTCCACATGTGACTTTCCCCCTAAGACTATCCCCATGTCATCCTGTATAGATCTTGTTTGTATGTAATAATTTGCATTTCGCGTTTGCATATTGTCTTCTCCTTTAGATTGTCGGTTTCTTTGAGAGCGAGGACTCTTTTTCACCTTTGTATTCTCAGCACTTAGCAGAGTGTCTCGTGCACAGTAATTGTTTAATAAATGTTAGTTGATTGACTGAATGACTGATAGGATAGCCCTTCACGTACCTGAAGACAGTTACCACCTAGGCTTCACTTCTCTAGGTAAATTAATTTAGTTGATTTTCATAGAGCATGAACTGGAGTCCCTTTGCCATCCTGGTTGCTCCTCCAGCTTATCAGTCTTTACACAGCTTTCTACGCCCCCTCTTTCTTGAGGATGTCATCTATAAATTCTACCTTTAATACTTTAGGAGGCTTAATCAAGAAAGTACTAGTCTGGGAGTCAGAATTGTCAGTTTCTGGTATTATACTCTTAGTTTAAATAACGATTCAATGATTTCACTTTGTATTGATCTGTGTAGAAAAGTGGATGGATAGATAGTGTCATGGAAGCAACAAACATGAGCTTGAACAGATATTGGAGTATAGTGGAAGACAGAAGGACCTGGTGTGCTGTGGTCCATAGGGTCACAAAGAGTCAGACATGACTGAATGACTGAACAATAACAAAAAGGTAGAAAAAGATCTCTCTCTTCTTTTTTTTTTTCTTTTCCCAGCACTTATAGTCAATTTGCACATAACTTATGACTTAATTTTTCTGGACTTGCTTTCTTTGTACTAATCTTGTCTCCCCAGAAATATTGTAAATTTCTCAAAGGCAGAGATTAGACTCTCTCTCTCTCTCTCTCTCTCTCTCTCTCTCTCTCTATATATATATATATATATATATATATATATATTTTTTTTATATAGTATCCAGTCATATAATATGTGCTTGAGACACAGTGGTTGGTTATTTGACATCAGAAGTACTAATTGGCCACTTCCTCCCTATGAAAGACATATTTTAATGGGGAATGATTTTATAAGGCATGCATAGCCTCTCTCATTTTTACTTTGATTCTTTGAATGACATGCCGTCCTATAAATAACATGGGAGTGATTCCTCTAGAGTAAGATTAAAGTGTGCAAATTATAAAGAGGCAAATTTGGATGTGATATCAGGAATGTTTTCTCACTCTTAGATCTATACAAAAAATGGAACAGGCTGTCTCAGGAGGCAATGAACTCCTACTTAAGGAATGCTACCTCTCACTCTCCTTTTTCCTCTTACTTTGGGGACAGTAATCAAATCAATATTATTGCTGTTTATGGAAAGAACGTATCAATGGACTTCTCTATGGCTCTATTCACCATTCTTGTGAATCCCTAGACAAATACCCTTCCCTGACCCTACTCCCTTATATATATATTGCCTTCCCCTATTAGAATGTAAACTCCTGGAGAGCAAGGAAAGTTTCACTCTTGTATCAGCATTTTCAGTGTCTAACAGGGCCTGGCAAATAGTAGGCATTTAATAATTTTTTCATTCACATATCCATTCATAAATCCATACATCAGATACAACTGAAATTCAAGAAATTCAAGATACAATACACCCATTTGAAAATCTTTATCAGCTGCCATTTAATTTCAAAGCAGTGTTTTGAATGCCAAATAAAACTTATTTTGAGACTGATGCATCTGTGATCCCCAGTGGTCAGAACTGATCCTGTACAATCAGAAGTAGATCAGAACTCATCCTATACAATTCTTCTCTATATTGTCCTATAAATACAAAGAGGTGAGTCAGGGGGAAGAGGGTCCACCCAATACTGTGGACATGTTTTCAAAAGTATCTTGAAACTAGATGGATATCATTAGAGTACTACTATTTGTCCATCTGTTATCGTTCCTGTTTCTTAAATAATGTACTTTATACTTCTTTTCTTGCTCAGTTCTTCACTGATACTATGCTATAGCCTGCGCATACCTGTCACACTTCTCTCCATCACCCTTTGGGCAACTTGTAACATTAACCATATGGAGACTATGGCATTCCAAGTTTGCCAGCCATGTAGCATTACAGAAAGAAAAAATGGACTTTTGTTTAAGGGAGTTGAGTTAAATGAAGAAAAGAAATATGCTATTTTCTGGTTTGTTCTCTTCCTTTTAATCAATACTAGGCTTGGCTTATATTCCACCTATACTTCTTGACCAAGTGTGGTAAGGAATATTACTGATTTTACATAGACCATGGTGTTTCTCTTTAAGGAAGGAAAGAGATTGTCCTTAGGGATGGTTTGCCCACTGGACTAGGGATATAACTATCCCATCCTGTGTGGAATCTGTGCTCCTGAGGTTTAGTAAAATTCCCATTGTCCTGCAAGGATGTCTTTCTTTCCCCATATTGTCATTACCATGGTGAATGTGAAAACAGAGGAAAGTGTAGTATTTTCTCTGAATTATCATCCTAACTAGGAATTGTATCTTTTTTAATCTTATTATTAAATATGATTGTTTTTATTCTCTTTTATGACCCACAAGTTTCGTGGTATGATATTTCCAAGCCTGAATCACTGGAGTGAACTGTTGGTCTGGCCCAGAATATTAAGATGAACACAATGTTGGATCAGCATTAGGGAGTACTCACTCAACTACATGCCTTACTCTGGAGCAATAGGCGTTCTTCATTGAAGTAGCTACTTAGCTACTTAGCACAGTAGATAGAGTGCTGGGACTGGAGTCAGAAGGATCTGCGTTCAAATCTGGTTTTAGACACTGACTAGCTGTGTAACCATAAGCAAGTCACTTAACCTCTGTCTCCAGTTTCCTCAACTATAAAATGAGATAATAACATCTACCTCCATAAGTTGCTGTGAGAATCCAATGAGATAATATTTGTAAAGCACTTAGCACAGTGCCTGGCACATAGTAAGCTTAATAAATATTTGTTTCCTTCTTTCATCCATTTATTTTTTTCCTTTGTAGATAGGTAGTATGAACAATTTAAAGCAATGATGGAGGCATTGTAATGGACAGGGCTTGGGGTATTTGTTATTCACCAACAGGAAGATGTGGAGAACTTTGTCATCTTATATTCTATAGAAAATCCCTCCTGGCATTCAATGCTGTCCTAGACATCCCCTCTATTACAGTGACAAACACCAATGGTGTTCATACATCTTTCCATCTCTCTATTTTAGGTCTTACTGAATATTTGCAATCAGAGGGTCATAAACAGAATTGTTGTTTCATCTTTTAAGCAACTTGTATGATTTTAGCATATATATGGAAA
The DNA here is from genome assembly GCF_900497805.2 of Vombatus ursinus. Classification (NCBI taxonomy): domain Eukaryota; kingdom Metazoa; phylum Chordata; class Mammalia; order Diprotodontia; family Vombatidae; genus Vombatus; species Vombatus ursinus. The sequence continues at coordinate 4,680,987 of NW_020951391.1, read as the reverse complement.
TACCTTATTGGAGAAGAATCTATAATGCTATATTTTTTCTGTTTTGTATCATTCATTTGCTTTTTCAATAGAATTTCAAATAAATAAAGCATTTATTGAGTACTTACTATGAGTCAAGTACTGTACCAAGCACTAGGGATACAAATATGAAAAAAGAAAGACAGTCCCTGCCTTCAAAGAGCTTACATTCTTATAAGGGAAGACAAAAAGAGCTGAAAAGTGGAAAGGGGAAAGAAGGAGAAAGGTGTCTGTGCAAGGTGGAATAATCTGGAGACTCAGGAGGAGAACTAGCAGAGAAATGACAAATGGCAGGCCTAGGCACTTCCTCAAATGGAGACTTCATTAGGAACTCACCAGTGGAAGGAAGAGTCAAACAATATTCCACATGGTGGGACCTTTTATTCTCTATGTCTTTACATCATGTGACTGTAAAGATGCAATCTACTGTAGAATAGAGTTTGTGAAAGCTTCATGGTTCTCTTCTCATATGTTACTCAATGATAACTTCAACACATACTGATCCTGGAAAAGTTTTGGCAGAAATTCAAAAGCTGGTTTAGTAGTTACTAATGCCTTATCATTCACCTTTTCATTGAATAATATTCATTATTTTTTCCCCAAGAATTTTGTATCCTCCCCTTTCTGAAATATCTTGAGAATCAAACACTGTTATACTTCTTGTAATACTTATATCACTGATAACAAAACTTCTATATACCTTGTTCTAGTCTAGATATTCTCCCCAACTTTGTTTTCTTTTGTGCCATTTCTACTCCTTCATGCAGCACATAGGATGCTGTGATGTTAGAATCCAGATCGGATAGTTCAGCTAGTTTGTAGGGCAGGTAGAGCGACTGGGCCTGGAGTCAGGAATACCTAGTTCAAATACAGGCTCAGATATTAGTTTTTTTGAACTTAGGTACCATTTAACCTCTGTTTGTCTCAGTTTCCTCAACTGAAAAATGGGAATAATAAAGGCAAATATGTTGCAGGGGTGTTGTGAGGATTGATTGAGATAATATTTGTAAAACACTTAGTACAGTGCCTAGCACATGGTAGGTGCTATACAAATGCTTCTTCTTTTCTTTTCTCTTGCCTTCTTTTGTCTTCTCTCTCTCATTCTTTTTCTCTCTCCTTCCTTCTTTCCCTCCCTCTCTCTCTTCCTCTTTTCCTCCATGCCTCTCTGTCCATTTCCTTCCATCCCCTCCCCCACCCCAGAAGTTGGTAATGTTCATATCAATAGAACTTTCTCCACATTTTATTTGCTTGGTTTACTCTTTGCTATTTCATCTTTAAATACTCTTGGGATGGTATAGATTAATTTATCTCTTGTCAAACTTTTAAATAAACATAATTTTTCCTTATATCGCTTCTCATGAAATAATATTGTACGTGACTTTCCACCATGATCATACAATAATATTTTACAAATGAGTTTAAACCAATATTTCCTCTGGTTGCCATATCTATTTGGCAAAGAGATCAACTATCTGCTGTCCCTTTCTTTACTCAGCTACTAACCTATGTTATTTTTATTATGTTAAATATATTTTCTTTCTCATTACTCATATTGAGTTTACCATTACCTCAAAATCTCAAGAATGGAATTTATTTTGATGTCTAATGAAGCAAAGACTCTCATCAAAACTTTCATTAGTCTGGTATTTTCTTTTCTTAACTGTTTTTCCACTTGGTAGATACAAAAAGATAGGCCAGAGGAAGCAAACATCTTACTTTTTGAATGTCTTTCCATCTTAGTTGATTTTGTAGAATTGTATTTTTTCTCCACATTAGTTTCATAGAGTTTGGTCTGTACTTTCATGTTTCCCTCAACTGTCACTCTAGGACAATAACCCCCTATGTCCCATTCCTATTACCATTGGGTAGTCTAGATGTAGATGAGAATTTGTTGTAGGTAGGGAATGTTTCATTTTTGCCTTTGTATCTCCAATGCCTAGGACGGTGCATGGTACATAGTAGGTGCCTAATCATTGTTTGTTGAATTGAATTAATATGAATTAATAATAATTAATATTTATATAATTAATTAAAATAATAATAAAATTAATTAATATGCCATTCCAAAACATGCTGTTAGCTTCTTTCTCTTCAATAAGATTAGTCACAGATTTTTGAGTTCTTTAATTATGTCTTCTCTGTATCAGTGAATATTCAGTAACAGCTAATACGCTAGCATGATAATTTGCTTGTATTTATTTATTATTTGCAAAGCATCATTTTTTTCTTGGTCCATGAAAATCTCTTATTTCTTGAGTTCCCTTTAACTATGTAATAAATGTAGTGACATAAAGGCCAATTCTAATGATGAGTAAATTGTAAATGAGTAAATATGGGAAGTCTGTTCATTTTTGGCACAAAAGAATCTATTAAATGGTGGAAATATTTGTTTTTCATATGAAATAAATGTGAATATAACAATGTAAAAAGGTTTCCTTTCCTATAAAAAGTGGATTTTTACTTTGCAAATCAACATTTAGAATAACTCCCAGTGGCAAAAAAAAAATAATTTAGTTATAATACTTGTCAATTTGTTCAAAAGCGTTTGTTAAATATCTATTATGTGCAAGGCACCGAGGATACAGATGAAAATCAAATAGTGCCTATCCTGAAGGAATTTATATTCTGGGGGAATATGGGGATAGGGGAAGGTAATAGAAAGCATTTCTATAAGGGAAAGTCAATACAAAATATATACAAAGTAATTTCGGGGTGAGGCATCAACAACCAGGGGATCAGAAAGGTCTAGCATAGGTGGGGAGCAGGGCTCTTGGGAAGGGTCTAAGAGGCAGAAGTAAAGGGAGAGTATATCTTCAGCTGAGAATCATAATTTAGATCCCTGTGTCATAAAAATCATTCTAAAAAAATAAACACTTTTTTTTTTCATTTCAGGTTATAGGTTTTGCTATCTATCAGACAAAACCGGTTGGAAACTACCTAGGCCCAAACAAATCTATCTCCTTAATGCATTTATTACTTTTGTTTATAACCACCCAAGGCTCCCTTTGCCATTTTATTCTAGACTCAGCTAATGAATATTTAAAGTCATGTACTCTGAGGTTGTATTTAAAACTGAAGGGAAAAAAAAATCCACACCATGTTAGTTTCTGGCTGATACCAAATATCTTCAATAAGGTCGACCTGCAAACCTAACAGCTTTCAAAATAGCTTTAATTAAAATATCAAACTGATAGTAACGATATGGTCCATTGTGACAGGTGTTTGGCTCTAGATTGATATTTAATTAAGACTAGATGATAGAGGGAAAATTAAGTATTCTCACGTGAGGCTGTCATAGAGTAAAATACCATCTTTTTCAATGGGCTCTTGTTGAATACCCATTGTTGTATCTTTAGGTCAAACCAACTCTGCTTATTCTGGGCCATAAAAACCAGCCTGAGAAAGCCCAGAGCTGTTCAGGGTAGGTCCCTTTCCCAATCACCTTTAACTCATGCATGTATATTAATGACTACAGTATCTAGGGCATGCTGTATTTTTTATGCGTACTGAGAATGCAGAATTAATGAAAGGAAGGAATTATGGGGAGGTGAGACCTCGTTCTGTCAAGTTTAGAACCTGTTCAAAAAACAATGATTCAGAGTTTCAAACTAAAGCAGTCTCTTATGGTTAAAATTCAATTCTGACAAAATGGTGACATATTAACTTTCAAAAGTTTAAATGAGAAGTATGCCTTGGCACAATAACATACAATATTTTTAGAGTCTGACACTTTTTAACCAATGCAAACTCCCTTCCTGATCATTCGATGGCTGGCATTTGGCACATTGTTTTGAAAGCACTTTATGTACACTAACTTATTCCGAGAGAACATAAGCTTCTCCAAAAGAATGGAAATTTCTTGAGGGCAGCGACTATTCCAATTTTTTTTTTACTTTGTATCTCCAGGGTTTAGCACATAGAACCTGGAATATCATTGGTGCTTAAGAAATGTTTGTTGATTGATTAAATGATTATCCTAGCAACTTCATGAAATAGATCCTATTTACATCATTATCCTTATTTTTACAAATAAAGAAATTGAGATTTATGCAGTTTCAGATACTATCTCCAGCAAAAGTTCTGGGACCATAGGCAAGTTACTGAACCCCTGTGAGCCTTGTTCTCATGTTCACCCTGTGAGAATCCAATGATAACATGTATGCAAATAGGAAGTAAGTAGCAGCAGGAATAAGTATGAATAAGTATGTTCTGCGACTAACTAGTTGGTGTGTGCCATGGTGCATAGAACACCAGACCTGGAGGCATCTTCTGAGTTCAAATCTGGCCTCAGACACTTAGTAGCTGTGTGACCCTGGGGAAGTTACTTAACTCTGCCTCAGTTTCCTCATCTGTAAAATGAGATGGAAAAGGAAATGGCAAACCATTCTTGAATCTTTGCCAAGAAAATCCCAAATGGGGCCATGAAGAAACAGACATGACTGAAATGACTGAACAGCAAAGTTCTTGTATAAGCTGTTTTTTCTGTTAAGATAAATACTTTAACCTTGTATAGTTTAACTTTGTGTCTTAAATTAGATTAATAACTACTACTCACAAAATGGAAACTTAAAGACAAAATGGAGCTGCTCATTCTACGTTAACAAACATATTCCCACTATACCTTACAAATTTCAAAGTCTGTAAATGTTAACTTTTCTTCCTGACCTTCCTATGGTCACGTAACTAGTAAATCTTCAAAGTGGGATTTGAACCACCAGCCTCTCTTGACTTCAAATATATCCTTCTTTTTAGTATACCTTGATGCCTCTCAACAAACCCAATGTGTAACTAGAAGGAAGGATAATCAACTGATGGAGAATACTTTTGTTCCATTGGTATCCACAATGTGGAGAGATGTAGGCAGAGTTCTATAGAATGTTGAGTTGATTCTTCTGTGGATATATGGGCAGATATGGACAGGAGTCCCACAAGAGGTCAGGTCAGCATTGCTTCCAATAGGCATTGCTTGGGTGAATACCCACAAAGGTGTTATCAGATTCATAGATGTATCAAAGAAATATATAAATAAGAATATTATGATTGCTAATGTTGCTTATATTGGATCATGTTTTAAAGATCCAAGTCACTTTAAATACATTATCTCATTTTAGCATCTCAATAGCTTTGGGATACATGGAGGGCAAGTATTATGCCCAATCATTAAGAAATTTAGAAGAGCCTAAAAGACGTCAGCCAGTTCATACTTTTTAATTTAAGATAAGCCCCATGAGATACACTCTAGTATTTCTTTCTTATTTCTTTCTAGAAGCTGGACTAAGGGGAACTCTTATTATCCTAAAGAGATTATATCGTAATCTAATAATTCTCTCTGAGACTGTTTCTCTACTTCTCCTTGCTCTCTGCTGGAGGAAGCTGAGCACAGAGACCTCCTTGGTCCATAAAGTATTGATGAATAAAGAATTCACTAGTGTACTAAAGTTCAGATCTGCACTCCCAGGCATTCCATTCAAGTGAATGCCTAGAGGACATGGAGCAAGATAAGAAAGATGGTCTGTCGCTGTCAGAAAAATTCTCCATGAGTTTCAGCTGTATTATAAAAAAAAAAAATCTGAAAAATATTCAGAAGCCACTGAACAGTCTCAAATAAGACCATCCTCTCCCTTGAATAAATAATTTCAAGGCTTTGATTTAAATCCTTATTCAAAAAATTGAATGGATTTGCCTAGGGATGCTGAGATCCCTGAGCCATCCTTTAGGTAAAGCTGAGAAAGATCTCGATGAGTGATATGTAACATGTAAACTTAACTTTCTATGCTGTTGTATTAAAAACAGACATTGCTACTGTCTAATGGAACTTTGGCATCTAAATGATTAAACAGTTTATAGAACTTAAATAGATAGTTCTTAAAAGCCCTGGGAAAACGATCTCTCCTATCCAGCCAAATCTTGGACATCATGAGTACTTAAAGATTGCAGAAGCATTGTAGCATGGACACTGCTACCATTTTTACAATGCCTACCTTTTTGTATGTCAATATGTTTTCTTTGGGAAAGAATCTAATTGAGATGTCTTTTTTGTTTGATTCTTGATGTCTCATAGAGTCATTAGCTTCCACTTGCCCATTTCTAATTTTTAACAAAGTGTTTTCTTCAGTTAGCTTTTGTACCTCCTTTTCCATTTGACCAATTCTACTTTTTAAATGGTTGTTTTCTTCAATGTACTTTTTTTTTTCATTTGGCAAATTTTATTTTTTAAGGACTTGTTTTTTATAGTCAATTTTTGTCCTTCCTTTTACAAGGCATTCACTCTCTGTTGCATACCTCTCATTTCCTTTCCCAATTTTTCTTATACCTATCTTATTTGATTTTTAAAATCCTTCTTGAGCTCTTCCAAGATGATTTCAGGGCTTGAGACCAGTTTACATTCCCCTTTGAGGTTTGTGGGTAAATTGACAATGCTATCCTCTTCCAATTTTGTGTTTTGATCTTCCCTGTCCCCATAGTAAGAATCCACCATCTGTTTTTTTTTTGTTTTGTTTTTTAATGTTGTTTTTTGCTCATGGCATTTGCTTTTTTCCTGGCTTTTAAAGTTGATCTCTGCTTCAGCGGCAGAAGGGGCACTGTTCCACACTTCTTGTGCTAGGGGCTGGGGGCCTGGTTACTGACTTTGCGCACTAGGGCCTCAAGTTCTGGCAGCTGGAGGTTGTAGAGGTTGTAGCTTACCTGGGGCTGAGCTGGGATTGGCGGTGGTGGCTGGTGTATGCTGAGGCCAGGTGGGGTTTTTCTGAATTTCCTGGGGTTACACTGAATCTCCCAGGGTGGGGTGTGGGGATGGGGGTGGTCCGGCCACTGGAGGTTGCCTCTTCATCCAGTGTTGTGCTAGAGCACTGGTATGCTCAGCTGCTGGTGGACAACACATCTGCCACACAATTTAGTGGTTCTCTGAGCTGGTGTCTGCTGGTTTCTCTGGCTGTACCAAGGCATGAGGGGGTGCAGGGGTCATGGTGTTGGCTCTTGCCCGCTCCACCTCCCTGGGGCTTAGGATCTCCTGCTGGTTTGCTGAGTTGGGCCTTGCTGGGACACCTCCTGTTCTATACTGGTCCCCTTTGGCCACAGTAAGAGGGACCTTTCCCATTAATCCCCCTAGCCTCATGAGCTAAAAAGTTGCTGTACTTTGTCTTTCTACTGACTCCACTATTCCAGGATTTTTCCTGGGGTGGTATTTTCTTGGTTTTCAAGGTCATTAAGGAAGAGAGAGAGCAACTTACTGCTTACTCCACCATCTTGGCTCCCAGAAGTCGATAGATGTCTTTTGTTTTATAGCTTTGAAACCTGTAAAGTACTATATAAATGTGAACAATTATTGTCCTCTCCAACTCAGTATGACCTTGTGTTTTCTTCTCTGTCCTTATGGTTTGTAGTAGAATCAAAATCTAACATGGAATGAAATGAGAGACCTAGAATTCTGCAGCAACCAGGGTAAGAGAGAAGATGCTAAAGGTGTCAGGTAGAGGGGCAAGTGTCAGATGAAGAGAATCAAAGAAATAGGGTCAAGTAGCTGACATAAGTAACTCGCTAGAATTGTAAGAGAAGAGGCCTAGACCTAAGAGTCTGGAGACCTGTGTTCACATTCTGTCTCAGGTATTTATTAGTCGTATGATAAATGTAGGTCAGTTAGACTTTTGCCAGGAGGAAGGGAAGTCATTCAGATCTAAAGGTAGCTAGAGTGAAGAATGACCACCCATGAATGCAGTCTTTTCTTTCAAAAACATTTTTTTTACCAATTTTATAATTGGTTTCAACTGTAATTAGTACATTTGCAATAGTTTCCAGCTCCTTTTGACTGTGTTATACCATCAGAAAATCGTAGGGACCTTAGATCTGTGAGCCAGTTGGTGGTCAGACTTTGTCTGTACTGGCCTACTTTTTAGGATGAGTTGCCTATGCAGTATCATTTCCCAGGCCTGACAAAATCAAGGGCCCAGTAGGAAACAATAAGGTAGACCAAAGATTCGCACATGTTTTCTTACCCATAGAATATAAGCTCCAAGAGAGAAGGGACTGTTTCATTTTTATGTGTATCTCTCAAGCTTAGCAAAATCTTTCTTGCTTTTAATGGGTATTTAATTAGTATTTGTTGAATTAAGCTATTGATTTGAACTGAATTGTACCTAACCTGTATGAGTTTAAAATATTTAAAATGTATTTTATATATTATATTATATATTATTCTGCCCCACCTGTGGTTAGTTAGATCAATTTAGCATGAGGCTTTGTCTCTGTTTCTTGAAATCCTGAATCTAACAAGCACCAGGAATGTTAGCAAATCATCACAACTTCTCAGAAGTCTTATTTCTTTGTTTATAAAATACAGATTTAAATCAAACTCTTGCACTGCCTATCTCAGAGGTTTCTTGTAAGGAGACCTCTTTGCAAACCTTAAAGAGCTTTATTAATATGTTTTAATTCTTCCTGCCTCTTCCTCCATATCCATGAAGATTTTAGCCTTTGTTGACCCTTCTCACTGAAAGTACTTATTACAGTTCCTGTGCACATAGTAGGTACTTAAAAACTTTGTTGAATACTTTTTTTTTAAAGAAAACCTATGATTTCATTGGTATAATAAGCTCCTGGAGAAGTACTCCTTCTATCAGTGAAGACCAGCTCCTTTGCAACTTTCTGGGGCACTGAGAGGTTAAATGATTTGTTCATGGCTATACCAGAAGTATTTGTCAGAGAGAGGACTTGAACATAGGTCTTCCAAACTACAAGGCCAGCTCCTTCTCTATTATTCTATATTGGCTCTTTTTCAATATATGAATGAAGTAATTGCTTCCTCCACTTAACTTTAGAGGAATTATCTGATATTGCTTTGCCTTATTGGCTTTTACATATATGTCTTATCTCCCTTACTCTGGTATAGTTTCTTTAAAATGGAATCTAGACTATACTAGATGCCATCTTTTATCCCTCACTGTGCTTTGGACAATGCCTTGAACTGAGTAAATGATCAATAAATATTTGCTGAGTCAATTAAATACAGAGCACCCAATATAAAAAGTCTAGCTCCAATTTGGTTTCTTCCGCAATTTTTTTCTGGAATTTACTCACTCCAGTCTCAGAAATCTTATAGTGCTTCGAACATATCACCATCAACAAAAAACAAAACAAAACAAAAAAAAAAAACCCAAAACACAAGCATTTAGAAAGCATCTACTGTGTATAAAGGATTGCCTTTGCAAGAAAAGGGAGGTATAAGACCCAAGTCTCGTCCTTAAGTAATTTAAAATCTAAATAGAAATGCAGAGTATGTACAGAGAATTGTTAACAACACAAATCAGCATGTATTAATTACTAAATGGGTTTTCTAGACAGGTAGAGCAAGAGGAATTAAGAGAAGAGATAGGTCATTGCATATTGGAGATATGGTGAAAGGTTTAATGCAGGAATTTGGACATGGAGCCTTATTTATATAATGGACAGAAGAAGAGAGAAGCGAATTCCTAGCTAGGCAAATAGTCTGTCTGTCAATGATGACAAGTTTTGGTGAAACTGGGGCTTTGCCCTGGGATTCATAGTAAGAGAGAACACTGGAGAAGAGGGAAGTAGTTAGATTATGGAGTGTCTTCCTTTTCTTAAATGTAAAATGGGCATAGAAATAACTGTGGCATAGACAATGGTTGTTATAAGGTTCAAATGAGATATTCTATAAAAAACAGAAAACTTTGAAACTTATTATTTATATGTAGCCTTGATCTCTAACTGGTTCGTATTTCCGTCTACTCAACCAAATGATTAATTTCTTTGAGGCAGGGACCTTGTTGTCTTCTTTTACCCAGCATGGAATCTAAGCCCTTGGTAAACACTTGACACCTTCTTCTCTTTCTTGATGAAGCAAAGCCAGTTATCACACCATCTGCCTATTCTACAACATACTATCAAAACCTCCATCCATCAACCAGTAAAACTATTGTGTTCATGGTTGAATAACATTTTCCAATTGATGTTTTCTTTAAATGTAATAACAGCTGATTCCCAAGCAGATAGCTGCAAAATCATTCTGCTTAACTGATGAAGGTGACTGAAATAAAAACTCATTTCATAGCTCAGCAATACGCTAAAATCAACAAAAAAAACTAGACTTAGAAACACTCTAATGCTGAAAAAGCAGGGAATAGTGGACAGGGTGCTGAGCTTAAAGACAGGAAGACAGGCTCATACCCCACCTGTAGCTGTAATGACCCTGGGCCAGTCATTTAACCTCCACAATACCTCAGCCAATCTATCTGAGCTGGTGGAAGGAGTTTTCCATCCTGATGAAATCATTGCTCCCTCATGTATTTGTGAATGCAAATTTGCTCCTGAAGGACATAGGGAGTGGCCTAAGTCTTAAAAATAACAGCTGATATTTACATAGTAAAAATAGGTTATATAAACAATCTCATTTGAGCCTGTGAGGTAATCTCACCCACCTGTGAGGTAGAAAAAAAGAAGATTTTTGTCTTCCTATCACAGATGAGGAATTTGGGCATCAGATAGCTGAAGTGATTAAATCACTAGATTGTGATCTAATCATTAGATCATAGTCACACATGCTGACTCACTAGTGAGTAGTTGAGGCATGATTCAAACCCAGGTTTTCCTGACTCCAAGTCTAGTATTCTACCTTCCAGAAAGTGAATGTGTTACATCATTGTTCACAGTAAGTGTCCAAATATAAACACTAGGAGAAAGGAATCAATTTTGAGATGGCTTATGAAAAGAAGGCCAATTCACCTCAGCCTTGATTTTCACAGCATGGATTCATAAAATCATAGAATTTTAGAACGGGGAGGGATGTTAGAGATCACGTAGTCTCAATCTCCTTTTACAGGTGCAGAATATAAGATGCAGAGACATTAATTGCTCTGCCAATGTCACCAAGCTGCTAAGTGGCAGAGTCAATCTCTCAAATAGAGGACATCATGATTTCCAAAGATGCCTGCTGTTCACATGAATGTTGCTTCAGTTTAATTTTTCTTCTCCAGCTTTTTTAGGGTATTGTTTTAATGCTTTATACTCTTTGACTTTATAAAGTTTCTAACATGGAGCAAAAGATTTTCTTTGACATCTGCCGCTATCTTGGAAGATTTAAAATATTTGCACTATGTTCTAAAATGACATGTATTAAAATGCATTTCATGGAAAGTGTCTCAAGTTGATATGAAGTGACTTTAAGCTGTGGGCTGACTTCCAGTGACAACCAGTGCTAACATTTTTAATAAGTATATATGTATATATATATATATATACACATACATGCAAATTCATATATAATATGTAAATATGTGTGTACATACATATATACATATGTATATATAATGTCAATAGTGCTAACATTTTTTATGTTAGTCATTTGTCAGCTTGGTAACAATGAACAAATCATTTAACCTCTCTGAATCTTATAGTTTTCATCTGTAAAAGGAGATTAGTACTATATGATCTTAAAAAAATCTCTCATAGCTCTAAAATTTTATGAATCCATGCCGTGAAAATGCATATATAAAGTAAGTATGTATATCTGCATATATATATATACACACCTATTAAAATGTTAGCGTTAATTGACACTGTGTAGATACATACATATATGTACACATGCATATATCTGCATGTGTCTACAGATATTGCACATACCCAAGTAAAACTAAAGTATGACAGAAAAATTCCAAGTATGTAAATCTTCAATTGAAAAAACAAATGAGTTATTTTTGTATGGTTTTGATAATCAGACATCGTATTAGACTCTTAATTTATTGGTTCTTAGGGGTTAAATTCGAATGACCATCAAAAATATTTAGGTAGTCGTTGATGCTGCATATATTGCAAGATAAAAAGGAGATATAAATATGTGTTGTATAGAGGAGGGAGAATACCTAATTTATGGGGTTTAAAAATGACAAGACATTTTTTTTTATTCCAGAAGGCTTTTAAATTTGCATTCTTATAAATAAACCAACCTCTCTTTGAGGCAACCTTAAATGTAATAAATAAGTAAAACCTATCCTTGATTTTTGTATGGCATTTTTTCCTGTCAGAATGAAATGATACAAGATAATAATACATGGTATCACTTCCAGAAAGTAGCCCTGTTAAGAACCTGTATTGTATTCTGTTTGCCATAGGAGCCACTACTAACATTACCATTCACTGTCCATGTCTACCATGCATAGTTGCTGCTTCTTCTTGCTTCTTGGCCTGAGCTTATATGGTTCACTCTTTCTAAAAAAAACCTCCTTCTCTTCAGCTCCCTGTTTAAATCTGGTATTTCCTTCAAGACTCAACTTGACTTAAAGAACATCTTCCTGCAGTAATCCCTCTCTTTCATCAGTCCCCAAGTTTGCATTCCCTTAGCTCTTATTTGACTTTCATGGCTGTATGAAGTCATTACTAGCACAGGCCCTGACTATCCAGATTGAGAATACTCACCCCTTTATACTGTGCAATTCTTGGCCGTATCTTTCTGGAAATCCTATATGGGCAATTCCTCTCAAGCATTTTGAAGCATTGAGTGTCCATTTGTTATCTCTGATAGTGATTAGATATTTGGCCCACATTGATTTGTTATTGTTATTGTTCTTATGATGCGTATTCTCAAAAATAACTTTTGGACCACTTCTTATATGATTACCATTGGCAACATGCTACAGTTTGTTTATATTCAACATGCATTCATGTATCCATTGCCATTTTTGTCACTTGCATTTTTAATTCATCAGAGATTATGCAATTCTATAATAGTTTGATCACATAGCATTACCAATTACTGTTAGTGTTAAAGAGATGGTCTTTCATACAAGTGAGCAGCTTTCAAACATTGAAACAATGGTACTGGTTTCCAAGTGCTATCTAATTCAAGTTCTTCCTATTAGATTCTGGGCTTGATCTGCTTATACTTTATAAGACAAGATGACCTAATTCAGTGAGTTTTGAAGTTTAGAGGTCTTTGAATCATGTCCCCATACATTAATGCTCTGGGATCCCAACCCCCCAGTGCTTAGTATAAGCATAAGAAAAGGGCGTAGAGGTGATGGAGCAGCCATAAATTAAATGTCTGCCATGACCCAACTTTCTTTCAAGAAACCTTTAGAGAAGACTTGTGGAAACTTAATTTTCTTTGGAACATAGCAAAAAAACATTAATGTAGCTGATGGCTAGAACATTTAATAGTGCTTCTCTATAATAAAGCAACAGAGGCACTTGAGTTAATTTCTCAGGGTGTACAGTTTCTTTCTAAATCTTTGCAGAATCCCTTAAGTCCAGTAGTATTTTCAGTATAAAACAACCATTTAAGTTCCCAAATAGAAGGCATCCTGAACTGGTTCAGACCTCCAACCTCCTGCCTGTTTTCAGATTGGGCAATTCATTTTTCTCAGATCTCTCAATTTCATCGAATACATTAAAAGAAAAAAAATAACCTATATTTAATGCTTTCTTTTGTGTGAAGTTGTCCTATTTGTCTCCCCTTTTCCATTCCCGTTAGAACCACAATGAAGCAGACTATGCAATACTTCAGTAGTATCCTAACTAGATGGCCTGTCCCAGCCTCTTCCTCCATGAATATATTTTTGCACCAGATTATTCTTCTAAAAATAATGATTGAATCAGGCAGCTCTTATGCTGAAGATCTGAAAAATGGCTCTCTTTTCCAGTCCTTAGGTCTGTCTGTTAATCTGTGATTTGTGAATCAATTAATCAATCAACCCACATGTATTTATTAAGCACTAAACACGTACCAAGCATTGTGCTAAGTGCTGGGGATGCAAAAAAAAAAAAAAAAAGCAAAAACATGACCCCTTCAAGGAGCTTACACTCTAATTGAAGAGTCAGCATGCAAAGAGTCGTGTACATAAAAGATACATATAGTAGCTATAAATGAAGGTTATCTTAAAAGAAAGACTCTTGGGAAGGGGGCAGTTGTCATACCAGGAAATACCTCTTGTAGAAGGTGAGATGTAAGCTCAATCTTGAAAGAGGGTAAGAAAGCCATGCAGTGGAAGTGTTGAATGATACCGTTCCAGGCGTAAGTGACAGACAATGAAAAGATACAGATTTGAGAGACAGTGTTATATGTGAGAAACAGTAAGTTATCCAGAATAATTAGCTCATAGCATGTAAGGGTAATCATATAAGAAGACAGGAAATATAGGAAGGTGCCATGTTGTTAAAGGGCTTTAAGTATCAAACAGAGTATTTTAGATTTGATTCTTAATATAATGAAAACAATTGGATTTTATCAGAGGGGGGTACATTTCAGAAGCCTGATCCCAATACTGTTCAGCATAAAAGCTTTAACCTGCTCTGACTTTCCAGCCTGTGTTAATTTATCCCTCTTTAGGCATTCATGTGACCTACTAGTCCCAAGACTTCACAATATTGGTGCCAGTCTTAGTGTGGACATCAGATAGACTTTCCCCCTATTTCAGCTCAGAATTCCTGAATTCAAGCAATCTCCCAGTCTCAGCCTTCTCAGCAGCAGGGACTCCAGGCATGTGCCACTATGCCCAGCCTATAGATTTTTCAGTGTCTTCATAGAACCCTGTAAGTCTTATGTACAATATAACTAATGTATCCCTTTTTTACCACATGTATTTTCTCAATGAAATTCCTTGAACTACTTTTTGAATGGATGTTATTTTTAGGAATATACTGTGGCTTACTTGTTCCCAGTTTGGGTCTCTCTATTACTGGCAATTTTAATTTTCCAGAGAGAATAATCCCTTATAGATTGAAAATAATTATTTCACATTCACATAGATAATTAAAATTTAAAACACTTTCTAAATAATTGTAAGATTTGTAATAAATGTATTTTTACTTATTTATTCTTGATCCATATCTGTACTTTCTTTGGTATAGGACACAGTCTGATATGAAACTCCCTTCACTCATATAGATTGGCAAATCAGCCATGATTTATGGTCGTAGAAAATTGTCTGGGACCTTGAGAAGTTGAATGTGTTGACTATGGTCATACAAATGATGTGATAACACATCAGAGACAGGGATGATCTAGAGAAAAAAGTCTGGTCTTCCTCCATCTGGAAAGAGATGCACTGAAAAACATTTAACCCATGATTATTAGCTTAAACAGGAACCAACGATTTACTCTGAAAATCAGCCCCTACTTTTAGACAGAATGCCAGAGTAAAGAAAGTTTGTTAATTACACACACACACACACACATACACATATACATATGTGTGTATAATATCATTTAAGGTGACTAGTTAGCACTAACATCAGGAAGGCCACCAGCTAAGCATAAAATAACTCATATTCTCTAGGGAATCCCAAACAAATTACTCTCACTTTCTTGAAATCATTTGCTCTCTATCCACCCCTCTCCCATCATTGAATGAAGAGCCAAATGAGATGTTTGAGCATGATCAAAAGCACTTAATGAGATGAGTGTGATCAAAGGCATCAGATTTCGTCTGTAAAGCCTTTTTTTTTCTTTTCCTCTAAATCATATTATTGATTTCTATATATGGGAAACATCTCTAAGAAAATGATTCTCTCTATAAGCAGCAGTCATTGTGGGGCAGCTAGGTTGCACATTGGCAAGAACAGTGAATTTAGAGACACGAAGACCAGAGTCCAAATCCTGCCTCAGACCCTTAGTGATTGTGTCACTTCACCTCTGCCTGGCTCTGTTTCCTCATCTGTAAAATGAGATTAGATTCAATTGCTCCTTAATTTGAAAGATATTGAATATTGAAATCTATGATCCTACATTTCATTATAGGCCCCTGACTTGGAATGGAGGATCTGGATGGATTTTCTAGGAGTAGCAGACTTAGAAGTGTCAGGGTGCTGATTTAAGACATGTCATCTCTCACTGGCATTCCTGGGGGAAAGCATATCTCTTTCATCTGCTTTCTTTATGAATAAGCCTCCTCTTTACTGCATGATTGGTGGTAATGTACGAACATATGAAAAACTTTTTGGAATTATTTAGGTAAAAACCTGTTAATTTTCTAAATATAAATTCTTTTTGAGGCCCTATTATGGGCAAATTTTGTGGTAGGTATTAAAAGATATGACACTGATGTTGAAGGAACACTACACCATGTCATATCATGATTTTTTGAAGGACCGAGACAAAGAAGGGGTTAGAGTGTTCATGATAACTACATTCAAACAATCCTAAGGACTGTTACATGAAGGGGTGGGGGTGGGATTTATTTTCTCTATGTGATTCCAAAAGAAAAAACTAGGAACAATAGGGAAAAAGTTAAAAATCAGCAGATTTTGATTCAAGATAAAGAAGCTTTTAAGAATTAAATTTGTCTAAAAAAATGGAATGATTTTTTCAAAAGGGAAGAAATCCCTTACCACTAGAGGTCTCCTAGCAGACCCTAAGTAACCATTTGTTGAAGACTGTATAAAGTGACTTCATATTTCAAATAAAGGTGGAGTTTAGATGTTTAGTCATTTTTTCAATTCTGTATGACTCTTCATGACCCCATTTGGGATTTTCTTGGCAATGATACTGGAGTGGTTTGCCTTTTCCTTCTCCAGCTCATGTTACAGGTGAGGAAACTGAGGCCAACAAGGTTAAGTGACTTGTCTAGGGTCACACACATAGTAAGTGTCTGAGGCCAGATTCGAACTCATGAAGCTGAGTATTCCTGACTCCAGGTGCAGCACTCTATCCATTACACCACATAGCTGCCTTAAAGGTGGGGTAGTTGTCCTCTTAAATGCATCAAGATGGCTCAGTGGATATAGTGATGGGCCTGGAGTCAGGAAGACCTGAATTCAAATTCAGCTTCAGACATTTACCATCTGTGTGACCATGGGCAAGTCACTTAACTTCTGTTTGCCTTAATCCACTGGAGAAGAAAATGGCAAACCACTCCAGTATCTTTGCCAAGAAAATCTCATGGACAGTGTTGTTTTTTTTTTGTTCAGTCGTTTCAGTTGTGTTCAACTCTTCATGACGCCACTTGAAGGTTTCCAGATAGAGATACTGGAGTGGTTTGTCATTCCTTCTCCATCTCATTTTGTTTTTACATATGAGGAAACTAAGGCCATGGATAGTATTGGCACAAAATAGTCCACAAGATTATAAAGTCAGACACAACTGAACAACAATAGTTGCCCTCTTAGCTCCTTTCCAACTCTGTATTAGAGAAAGATGACATTATGTCATAGTAGGTAGAATACTGGATCTGGATTTGATTCAGAAAAACCTGGGTTCAAATATTTTCTTCTGTACCCATTAGCTATTTTACCACTGGCAAATCAGATACCCTTTCTGAGCTTCAGAATCCTCACCTATAAAAGGGGATAATGCTTTTATTACATATAGGTAATATGTAAATTCCCAGTACTCAGTAGACTATTTTGAGTGTTTAATAAATGCTTATTGGATTAGATTAGATTGGATATCTCGCAGACTTCTTATGAGACTCAAATGGGATGATTAAATGCTTTGAAAAATATGAAATTATTGAAATTTCATCTATTATAACTTTTCACTCATCTTTTTTGATGGAGTTCAGAGAGAAATGGTTCTGGAGCAAGTTGAAATCCTGCTATTATCATTTCGCATTTAATGTTCTATAGACTACTATGCAGGTAGATAAAATGAGGGCCTTTTGTAATTCAATATAAGTATTGGCATCTAAGGCTATCTCCTGTGGCTCACTGAAAACACATTCATGACAATTCCAGGAGAGGACACAATAATTGGGGATGATATGTACTTCATCCTTGGTCCACTTGATTTCCAAGCTTTTCTTGCCACATAATTTGGAGATTATGAGTATTTGGAATGGTAACATCTGTGAAAATTATTCTTCTTAAATTTCATGGATATCCAAGGAGATTGTGGGCAATAGTTTGGTCTGTGATAATGCTACAATCCTAGTATAATGTATTTGTCAACTCCTTTAAAATATTTGGGAATCTAAATTTGTAATGTGGGTTTTTTCATATGTTTATTTATGAAAGATGGCCAACATTCATTATATCATTCTGCCCACTGGATAATTTCTGTTAATGCTAGTACTATTAAATTACAAGGAATACTAAGAAATGGTCTTTGCCTTCAAGGAGTTTACCATCTGGATCCAGTTGGACCCAGCAGGAATTGATATAGAGCATCCTTTTTATTCGTGGTATAATGTAAACAGTGTTAGATTTAGAGTCAGTTTGGGCCTCCATTGTCTCCGATATAAAAGAAGGAGATTGAACCAAATGATCTCCACAGCCCCATCCACCTCTAAATCTTTGCTGCGTTGTGTTCTAGTCCACAGAAGGAGCATGAGATGCTATCTTTTCTTTTTCTAGATGCTAGATTTCCATTGAAAGTTATTGTGTCATAATGGGTTGTTGAAGCTCAAACTGGCTCATAAGAGAAGAATGTTAAATTTTCAGTGTGAGCATCTCAGGAATCATCAAATGCTACAGAGTTCAATTTTGTTATTGCTGTTGTTGTTTCTCTAGACTTAAGAAAGTGATGGATTCAATGTTAATGCAGATTAAATTTAAGAGTATGTTGTGTGTACATTTTCTTCCCCCAAAGTGCTGAGTGTTAAGACATTGCTAGCACACTCCTGGTCACTGTGCATAGACTTAATGGACATGGAGTCATTAAGTCCTCCACTAAAATCCTGTCTCTTACATTTACTAGCTGTTTGACCAGAGACAAATCGGTTTTCCTTATATAAGATCTCCTTCATCTCTAAAATCTATGATTCTCTGATATGGAAACTGATACCTTCTTTATGTATTTATCCTAGACATTATATCTATGCATCATTTATTTATCCATCTTTCTACCTATCCATGATGTCTAAGGTTTTTATTGGTATCTTTGTATTGAAAAGTAATTTTTTTCTTAATATAAAATGTCACATTAATCTCCAGAATATTGGAATAGTTACACTAATAAGTAATGTCTCTCCTTTTCCAAACGTTTGATGTTGCAGCAGGAGCATGTCAGAAATGTCTGACTCTCGTTCCTGCTAACAAGGGCCACTTGACCTGTTGTGATGCATTTTTCAAAGGTGTCCTTTCCCGTGGTTTGAGTTGTTTATGGATGCACTGCTGCTTTTTAACAAATAAGACCAATACTTTAATACCCCTCATTAGGAGAGAGAAAGGAAATGATATTTCATTCATGATTGTTCTCGTTTATGTTATCTCTTCTATTTTTCAAAGGCATGTATTCATACAACAGCCTTCCAGAGCTCAAATGTGCCTGACAAAGACTGATCAAACACCAGAGAACGAAGTGCGTGATTCTGTGGCAATAATAAGACACTCCTCCTTTTTCAGTATATTAAAACAGTGTTTCTGCATAATATCAGAAATTCTAATTGTGATGCTTGACATTCAGTGATAATCCACTGGCTCTAATGCTTATTAAAAATGGCAGTAGACACACTGGCAGCACAGAAGTAGGGCTGAAATTGTCAAGAACAATAACAGATTTTAAGGCTTGGTCCTGAAATTATGGATATTTTATAAAAATGATTTTTTGCATGCAATCCACAGGTGTAGAATCAATAGTCTGCTAGGGCATGATGAATAATGCTCACAGATGCAGCAGGGCAGGCAGCGCAGCTGAGAGATCCTCAAAGGGGGAGAAAAAAAGAAAAGGACTTCTTTTTGTCTTTTTTTTTTCCTTCTCTTTTTCATCAAGCTTTGTGGAACTTTTTTTCCTCTCCATGGAATTAGCAATAGAATTAACAATAAAGAATAAATGTCAGCCTTTCCTCCTTGAAGGAAGGAAACAATTCAAACAGACTGTGAGCTGTCCGAGAGAGGTTGGGAGCCACTCAGCGATGTGTGAAGCTGGTCCCCTAGGATCCTTAAACTATAGGTGCTTATGGCCCCTGGAAACTATGGATGTATTATTTCCATGCAACAGTAGTCTGAAACTGGTAAGTGGAATCATGGAGTTTGGAAGAATGGCTTTTCTTTTTACAGAAACCCCCAAATAGTCTGTTTGAATCCCAGCTCTGCTTCTCAGTGACCTGTGACCTTGAGCAAATCACTTAACCACCTCTCTGAGTCTCGGGTTTCTCTTCTATAAAATGGAACTTCCATTGGATGACCTCGAAGGTCCTTCCAAGTCTAAATCTATGACTTAGAGTCAGATTCACGTTAAGATCACAGATCTAGATCTGAAAGGCATCTTAGAAGCCTTTAAGTCCAGCTCCTTCATTTTACAGATGAGGAAATTGGGGGCCAGAGAGGCTATATGACTTGGCCGGAGTTACAAAGCTCATCAGTGTTTAACAGGGGATTTGAACCCAGGTCTTCTTGACCCTAGATCAGTGACCCTCTTCACTGTAACAAACTGCCTCATGCCCTTGACTCATATCTGTGTCTGTAACTTCAACCATGTCATTCTCTAGTTAATAAACTCCATTGGGTCCTGATCACTTATAACATATAATATAAAATACTCTGTTTGGCTTTTAAAGGTTTTTAAAACCTAGCTATCTTCTACCTTTTTCTCATCTTCTTATGTTTTGCTCTCCCTCCTACCCTCACCCCCATGCCCCATCCCACATATTTTTTCCTTTTTATCTAGTGACACTGACCTCCTTACTGTTCTTTGTACAAGACATTCTGTCACCTAACTCCATGCATTTTCACTGATGGTGCCTCTGCCTGGAACATTCTTCCTCCTCATCTCTGTCTCCTGGCATCTCTGACTTCCTTCAAGTCCCAACTAAAATACCTCCTTCTGTGAGAAGCCTTTCTTGATTCTCCTTAATGGTAGTGCCTTCCCTCTATTGATTATCTTCAATTTATCATGTATCTATATCTATACATCTCTCTATATATGCATATATGTGTATATATATATTATACATATATATACACACATATGTACATACACACACATACATACACACACAGAGCTAGATGATGCAAGTGAATAAAGCACAAAACCTGGAGTCAGGAAGACTCATCTTCATGAGTTCAAATCTGGCCTCAGACAATACTAGCTGTGTGACCCTGGGCAAGTCATTTCACCCTGTTTGCCTCAGTTTCCTCATCTATAAAATGAGCTGGAGAAGAAAATGGCACACCACTTCAGTATCTTTGCCAAGAAAACCCCAAATGGGGTCATGAAGAATCAGCCTGAAATGACTGAACATAACAACTATAGATAGAGATAGATAGATATAGGTGTATGTGTTTATAGATATAGGTATATATAGATATAGGTATATAGATATATAAATAGATACAGATATCTTCATGTAGATACATGTATCTTGTTGGCATGTAGTTGTTTGCGTGTTGTCTCCCACATTAGACTGTGAGCTCCTTAAGAGCTACTATTTCTTTTTTCTTCTTTATTTTATCTCCATCACTTGGTACAGTGCCTGGTACACAGTTGGCATTTAATAAATGCCTGTTGACTGATGGAACTTATAAGACCTGAGGGTCACATTGAGATTTTTCTGCCTAATTTTCAACTTTGGTGGCAGTTTTGACAAGATGCTACCACCTGTGAGTACATCCTAACCATTCCTTCGTCATGTACTTCAGAAATCAGAATCTATCTCAGGAATATTAGTAAATGAAAGCTGACAGTATCTTGTCACAAGTGCCCATTAATGAACACCATAGAGAATTGCGTGCCTTCCAATTCACCATCTTCCTGTAATTTATAGTCACTATTCCATAGATTATGCAGAGGGGAAGTAGGGATATTTGTTGGAGCTACACATTTAGACAAGCAAATAGGATTTTATAAATTGGTGGAAGTAAGACGTGAGAAATGAAGTGTAAAGTCTGCTCCTGAGGGTGAATATTTCAACAAAGTAAGGATCTTTGCATCTTTTCTCTTGGTAGGTGACTTTCATGCAAAGAAGAGCTTACTGATAAACTTTAGCTCATGGTTATTGATACGATTCATTTTGACAAGTTGTAATCCTTCTCATTCCAATTCACAAAGAAACATTTATGCCTCAGGATTGAAATTTATGCAAAATATGAATGCATTGTTCTCATCAACAAAGATGTAGGTTACTCAGATAAATAGGGCACTCTTCAAGTTAAGATACAATGATTTTTGTTTTAGGAAAAATCAAAATAGTCTTGTCAGAAAACAGTGGAAGTTCTTGAAAGCTCAAACACAAAAAATCCACACTATTGTATGAGTTCTTATAGTAGAATTTGGTTTTCCTTAGTATTTTTGAGGTCTCCTTCCCTGAAGGCACATGCATAATTCTCATTGATACATAGAAGGCATAGATAAATTCACTTATAGAAGGAAAAAATGAAACCATGCTATTAATTCAGAGGAGACTAAAGCTCAAGAAAGCTAGATGGGTTTTGTGATTTCAGTATGCTATTACAGTTGTTATGGGAACACACATTATTTATCAAATATCTTTTCCCCCAACATGAAGACAAAGGTACAAGAAAACAAAACAAACAACAAAAAAAACCTTAGTGTCCCAAATAGTAATTCAACACGGCCAAAATCAAATTCATTATCTTCCCATAAAACCAGTTTTCCTACCTAACCACCTCATTTCTGTTATTCCAGTTAACCATGTTTGAAACTTCATAGATACATAGACGATAAGTGCTGCAAAGAATCTTATCTAAGCCCTACGTATTACAAATGAGAAAACTACTATCCAGGGCATTTAACCAAATTGTCCAAAACCACAAAACTGGCTAGTTAATTAGCATATCCCAGATTAGAACTGAGCTCTCTTAGTTCATTGCTACGTCCACCATACAGTGTTCTCTCCTCCCCCCAAAAAATCTGAAATAGTGGGTGGTAAGCTTCTGGATTTGGAGAACAGAAGATCTGGGTTCAAATCCTCTGACACGTACTAAGCCTGAAAAAGTCACTTAATCTCTCTCATTCTCATTTAGCATAGACCAAGTATATATAAATGTGTATGTATATACACATATATACATATGGGGGGGCAATGCTAGAATACAATTTGGTGGGCATTGAAGGATTACACAATTACAGAATTTCAGACCTAGAAGGGACAGGGGCAGCTAAGTGGCTCGATGAATAGAGCACTGGGCTTGGAATCAGGAAGACTCATCTTCCGAAATTCAAATCTGGCCTCAGACATTTACAAGCTGTGTGACCCTGGGCAAGTTACTCAACCCTGTTTGCCTCAGTTCCTCATGAGCTGGAGAAGGAAACAGCAAACCACTCCAGTATATTTACCAAGGAAAACCCAAAATGAGGTCACAAAGAGTCAGACATGACTGAAACAACTGCGTGACATCAGGGTGTAAGGGACCGACTGTATTGAGCAAGGAACCCATGTGTCAATGGGATGCTAAGGTCATCAACACACTTGCGCAACTACACACATACACACACAGAGTACTCCTAGTAGTTGACAGTGCCTGGCACATAGTAGGCTCTTAAAAATATTTATTGATTGATTGAACCCTTCCACTCACTAATTACATTTCTTGAGGCCAACCTTTTCTCCTCCTGCTTTATAAATACCTCATTTGTTTTAATTCATGAGAAAGGAATGAGTTAGAATAGGTGCAATAAATTCAATAGCCAGCCAGAGAGGAGGAGAAAGAAGTTTTTGGTGTAGAGAGGCTTAAGCAAACTTTCAGGTATATCATCCTGTATGAAAGTGAGTGAAAGGGATGGTGTTCTGAGCAGATGGAGTGTCTTGGGCAAATACCTGGGAATCTCAGCAAAGCCACCAGTTTGCCTTCCATTAGAGTTTGCAGTCACAAACATCATTGGCTCATCACCCCCTTCAGGATGCTCCTCCTCTTCTGGAACTGGTGTGGAGAGGTGGGGGGAGGGGGAGAATGAGTCAAGATCAACTTACTATTGGAGGTTATCAGACACTTTGTGCCCACATGTCTTAATTTGAGGCTGTGTTTAATTGAAGCTGATTAAATGGGGGCAAAGGGAAAGTTAAAGACATACTTCTCCTCATGAGGAAAGGGATTGATTTTCAAAATAACTGAGCTACCAAATGTTTGTATTTTGTACATATTATTTCATTTGATCCTCACAACTCTATGTAATAGGAGCTATTTTTATTTCTATTTTAAGAAATGAGAATCTGAGGTTGAGATAAGTTAAAGGAAGAGACTTGTGTATGGTTGAAGAACTAATATATATCTGAGATAGAGTTTAAACTCAACTTCCTGAATCCATGTCTAGCATTCTGCACACCATGCTCCCTAGCTGTCTCATAATCTACTCAATGTTAAGAAAGAAGCTATGTTGGGTGGACATCCTTTAAAAGATGTACGGGGAGAGCTAGATGGTGCGTTGGATAGAGTATCAGCCCTGGAATCAAGAGAACCTGAGCTCAAATCTGACCTCAGACACTTATTAGCTGTGTGACTCTGGGCAAGTCACTTAACCCTTATTGCCTCAAAGAAAAAAGATGTATGCGATGAGATAGGCAATATGAAATGAGATGAGATGGGAATGAAAAGGTGCAAATGGGTTGTGATGTGCACCACCATTGGAAAGAAGCCCCACACGGATGAGCTCACAGATCCAAATGATTTAGTGACATTCTTCTGTATGTGTTCATGTGTATGTAGGGCATAAACAGGCAAGCACAGTATGCCCCAGAACAGGCATCTGAAAGTGCCCAGGCTGGCCACATTTCCTTCCTTTCTGAACTCTCTCCACTCGAGTATTCCACCACTTTTGAGCTTCTTTTTCACTTGTTGTCTTCCCCCATTAGAACGTAAGCTCCTTCAGAACAGGAACCATCTATTTCTGTTGTCCTTGCATTCCCTACACTTAGCCCAGTGCCTGGCGTGTACTAAGCATTTAATAATGCTTGCGGTTGTTGTTGCCAATGTTGTAATTGTTGTTGTTGAAATTATTAACTACATCAATTATCATCCAATTGTTCACTTCTAAAATGATTCAGTGCCCATTTATTTCAAATGGTCAACTTTCCCTAGATATTTCTTATGATTTGATATTCAAAACTGGATGGAAGATTGCAGAGATTTAGTTTTGGCTTAGTGTAAGGGGAAAAAATAAAATTCCAATTATATATATTATTATATATATATTATATATATATATATTCCAAAATTTCAATATATACCAAAATATAACTCCAAATGTGGAATGGGGTTGATTGTAAGGGTGAACTTCCCCCTTGCTGGAAATTTTCAAGCAGGCAATGACTAACTGAACAATTGTGATATAGGTTGTAAAGAGATGATTATTCAGGTATAGTTGGGGCTGGGTGACATCTGAGGTCTGTTCCAACTCTAAAATATTGTGATTTTGTGAAGCACACACAAACACATGTGACTTTTCTGGAACAATTCTTTCTTTCTTTCTTTCTTTCTTTCTTTCTTTCTTTCTTTCTTTCTTTCTTTCTTTCTTTCTT
>NW_020951391.1:4650325-4655598 GCF_900497805.2 Vombatus ursinus | reverse complement strand
CTTTCTTTCTTTCTTTCTTTCTTTCTTTCTTTCTTTCTTTCTTTCTTCCTTTCTTTCTTTTTTTTTTGAAGGGAGAGAGGCAATTAGAGTTAAGTGGCTTGCTCAGGGTCACACTGCTAGTAAGTGTCTGAGGCCAGATTTGACCTCAGGCCCTCCTGACCACAGAGCTGGTGTTCTATCCATTGCACCACCCAGCTGCCCCTGTAACAATTTTTAAAAAGCAAGACACATTCTCGTAACATGACATACATGTTTCCTTTGAATGCTGCTACCATTTCAATTAAATTCAATAATGGTTTATTAAATGCCAACCACTTCCCAGAAAGTATGCTAAGCACTGGTAAGATTAAAAAAAAAAACCACAGTCCCTACCCTCAAGGAGCTTATATTCTATTGGGGAGAACCCACAAGTATGTGAAAATTTAAATCCAAAATATATGCAGAATGAATTCTCAGTGAAAGACTGGGCTAACCTGAAGGATAGGGTTTTTTTTTGTTGTTTGTTTGTCTGTTTGTAATTGAGGCAGTCGGGGTTAAGTGACTTGCCCAGGGTCATATCGCTAGTAAGTATCAAGTGTCTGAGTTAGGATTTGAACTCAGGTCCTCCTGATTCTAGGACCAGTGTTCTAACCACTACACCAGCTAGCTGCCCCTGACGGATAGTCTTGCTAACAATAGAATGGGGATTCTAAAGTCCACCATTGAAAGTTAGGCTACAGTGGGATAGGAACACGGGAGGGATAAGGCTAACATGGATGGGTATGATGTTATGATCTTATGGTATAAGAGCATAGAGAGTTGTTGTCAAGAAAGGGAAATTTGGTCTGGGCTTCTTGTAACTCAATTCCTGAGCAAGAAGTAGATGGGAGTGAAGCATGATTACACGCAGCAAGATAGGCAAGAAGTATTTCTTCCTGTCTGATGGTCAGCCGAAAGTCCTGGGTTCTGGCTGGTTATAAGGTGACGGCATTTCTGAAGTACTCACCTCCAGTCCTCAGCCAGCTCAGCTCTGCCCCAGGGCTCCCTCCAACTTTGAGAATGTTGGGCATAAGTGCTTAGGAGTATCTCTGGTATATTATTACTGACCAAATAGGAGCCCATATTAGATAGATCTCAGTGAAATTCTCCACCATATACTGTTTCCTGTTACCATTTGTTAAACATTTCCATCCTGCCTGATACTATTAGTTGTCTTTTTTTGACAAATACGTTTTGTCTTCCTTGGTTTATTTTCACTCAGTTAATAAGCATCGATTGAGCACACACTAAGTTTCAGGTACTCTGCTAGGTCCTGAGGATTCAAAGGGAAACAAACCCAAGGTCCTTATCCTCAGAGCTCCCATTCTAGTGGGGGAGAGAAGGCACATAGCTATGTAGGTTTCATAGATACATGCAGAGTAAAAGGATGGGAGATCTTAAAATCCTGGAAGGAGTTAAACTCATAATATAATTGCTTATATTCTTCCCAGCAATTAGATGCTTAATTCAAGAAGTATTATACCCATGTTAATGTCCATTTAATTCTTTGATTGGTGTACAATTCATGCTTCCAAATAGCACTGCTAGAATCAAGTTAAGCAGTTAAGCACCTAGATGTAAAAGTATACGCATATGGAAATACACCACACAATTTATTCTTATGTCATTGAGAATTTTCCCTGAATTGCCATAATATTTTACAATAGGCTTGAATGCTCAAGCAGTCACATAGTTGTGCCAAATCTCTAGATTTGGAGAAGAACTTCCTAGTTAAAAGAGCCATATCTTATGACCTTTATCAGACAGAAGCTAGAACTTTCATTTTTTATATTCTCTTATTTATACAGTAGAATTTATTGAGCACCTACCCTGGACAAATTACTAGGGTAGGCACTGTGGGAATACAGGGAAGTAGTTCTGTTTAGCTTGGGAGAGAAGGCAGTTAAACAATAATACAAGACAATATTATATATGATTAAATGTCTAGTGAAAATGCAGAAAATAAAAGGAGTAGCTTTCAGAATAAAGAAGTTACTATTTCAGGGATATTAACTTTGTTTTCCAATAGGATTCATATTTTTCCCCTACTGACCTAATATTCAAAAGGAATGAAAGGAGCTGCTTTCTGTGTCTTTAAGTAGAGTTAACTCCTCTTTGTCAATACAAATACCGTTTGTTTCCCTAACGACTGTAATTGATGATAATGAGGTTTTGAACTTTTAATAGGGGAAGATAACATTTTCAATGATTTTGGAGTTTACAGAAATCATAAACTCATAAAATTATAGACTTAGATTTTGAAGGGAAATTAGCAGTCATTTACTCTAATTCAAGCCTTTGAAATATTTCAATTCCCTTAGATAAGCTCTGGGACCCCGAAGGCAATGAACTCAAAGAGATGTTAAGATGTTTGAATTAAATGAACTCCTTGTCCCATAAGATGGCATTCAAGGTCCTCCACCATCTGGCTTTAATCTATAGTTCTAACTCTCTCTTCCACTGACTCCTTATTCTTTGCTTAAGCCAAGCTGGTTTACTAACTTTCTCCCAAACATATCTTTTCAGTTTGGCCCCACTTCTGCAGATATACTAACTTTATCCCTCTTTCCCTGCCTCCCCCCAATACCTCCCCTTTCCTTTCCACCTGTCCAAATTCTGCTAATCCTTCAAGATCCACTCATCCAGTAATCACCATGAAGATTTGCTTTATTCCAGCTGTCTGTGTCTTCTCCCTCCTGCTTTCAGTCAACACGAGTTTGGTCAAACTTCTATATCAAACTGTTAAGTGTCATAGATGCAGAGATAGATAAGAATAGGATCATTCCTAAGGGGCTTAAGGTCTAATACAGGAGATCATAAAAATTATGTTGTCATAAGTGTAATACAAAATAGAGCTACAAAGGAGATACAAAAAAAAATATTATGAGAGTTGAAAAGTAAGAGAGGTCATTTCCAGCTTGGGGATATCATGAAAGGATTCATAAGGAGAGGGAATTTTTACAGAACAGAATTTCAATGGGAAATGAAGGAAAATATTTCAAGTATACAAAGGGATGTGAATAAAGGTATAATTGAAGTAAAGCAGAAACCCATGTTGGGAAATGGGAGATAATTCAACATGTCTAAAACATCAAGTATCAGAATGTGAGAAAAGGCGAGACAACCTGGAACCAGGTGGAGAAGAGCTCTGAATTTCAGGTTAAGAAATAGGGAGCTATCAAAAGTTTTGACAGTGAAATGATCTGATTTGGTCTGCGAACATAAGGAAGATTAATATGCCATGGGCTGCAAAGGGGAGAAATTAAACACAATGAGATCTGTGTAGAAACCATGTATAAATTCATTTGCATATGGAGTCTGCCATTTATTGCTACCTATGTGTTAGAGGTCTTTCCTCCCCAGGTAGACTGTGAAGTCCTTGAGATTAAGCATTAAGGTCAATATTCCAGGAAGTATTTGGAAATACAACTCATACCCTTTCCTTGCTAGGACCTTGGGATACTTAAATAATGAACAATAAGATGCTTAACTGGCTGAACTCTACTGAATAAACAGACAGTTTTGTTTGATAGAAAGAAATATTTAATGAGAACTTACAAGCACATTGACTTTCAGGGAAATTTCTAGTTCAGTAAAAAAAAATATGCAAATTCATCAAAAATAACATCCATACACTGAGCATACAATTCTCAACAGTCACCTTAAAGACTCAGACACACAAGAGAATGGAACTGGATTATTGGTTGAGAACTGTTCTGGGCTTAGCAGCCCTTGCCTCCTCCCCTGTGGCCCCTAGAGAAGATCTGAGTGGGAAAGCAAAAAGACAAAACAACAACAAAAAACACACTGTTGCCTCCTGTTCCTCTGACATCCTCCCCAACACCTTGTCCTTATCCCCTCAGGGAAAGGGAGAATGGTACCATATTATTGCTGTCCTCCCCCTAGGAAGGGAACGAAAACAGAACTTAAAAGACATTTATATTTTTAAGTCTTACCCACTGTTACTTCTGGCTCCGGGGAGGCTATTTGATGTTCACAACAGGCCATGAGCAAAGCAGGGTACCACACATCCCAGGCAAGTGAAATGACTTACTCCAAGTCCCACAACATCACCTGAGGTCTCCTGACTGTTAGTCTGGGGGGCTTTTTTCTTGCATCATAGCTGACACAGTAGAAAACATGACCTGGGTGCCCCGGGTAAGGTTCTATCAGCTTGGTGACCAGGGCAGGTAAAGAGAGTGGGAAGCAGGGAGGGTAACGTTTGTGGGAGAAGAGGAACAGCAAGTAGCTAGCCAGGCAGGACAACAAGATTAAAAATGTGGTTCCCTGACCAGGCGGCTCAGTGAACAAGATGGCACAGTGAATAGAATCCTGGGCCTGGAGTCAGGAAAATTTGAGTTCGAATTTGGCCTCAGATACTTACTACCTGATCTCAAATAAGTCACTTAGCCTCTGCTTACTTCAGTTTCTTCATCTATAAAATCATAATAGTACCTACATCCCAGGGTTGTTGTGAGGATCAGATGAGTACTTAGCACGGCTCCTGACACATGGTAGGTACTACACAAACACTAGGTATTATTATTATTACTCATTTGGATTTAATTCACTGAATATGTATTAAGTGCCTACTGTAGGCAACTTGTTAGGCAATATAAAGATTAAGACAATCCCCATGGACTGTTTACTTGGGTAATCTGATGAATTTTGCTCTGTTTTACAGTTATAGACAGAGACTGCAACCCCAGCAATGACGCTAACAAATGCTAGACAGAGTTACGAGAGAGTAAATGGATCAGTGCAAATCTAGCATCTCTATTGGAAAAAAAAATACCTCAAAGAATACACCCTATTGATGATGAGGCAATAGTATCATCTGTATCTAGGAAGATATGATAAGAATGAATACTAGACCTGTGATTTCATCTGTAAATTAAATACCTGGGTGATAAAACTCCCTTGATAAATGAAGGTCACTGCCTTCTCTGTAACTTATATTGACTAGGGCATTGAGTGGTTAAGTGATGTGTCCAGCACCACACAGGTATTATCATGTTTCAAAAGCAGGACTTGAGGGGCAGCTAGGTGGTGCAGTGGTTACAGCACCGGCCCTGAAGTCAGGAGGACCTGAGTTCAAATCCGGCCTCAGCGCAAAGACTTGACTCTTACTAGCTGTGTGACCCTGGGCAAGTCACTTAACCCCAATTGCCTTAAAAAAAAAAAAAAAGCAGGACTTGCATCCAATAGGCCTTCCTGACTTTGGCATCACAGTTCTCTTCACTATACTAAGCCGT
>NW_020951391.1:4624180-4650315 GCF_900497805.2 Vombatus ursinus | reverse complement strand
GAAGGCATTAATTGGTTTTCTTCAGTTCAATGTAAAAAACCTTAATTAAGCATCCATTCCATGTGCAGTACCTCAATGGCTGCTGGGGAAGATAAAGTGTTAAGAAAAGACCCAGTCACTGCACCCCTGGAGCTTATGGCCTGCTAAGTATGACACATACTCAACTTATAGATCTTTAAGCTCCTTAATGTGGATATCCCTCCAATGATGGAAATCTCAGCCCATCCATGCCTGACTATCCTGTGGGATGCTTGTCCATGTTCTCCCATGAATTCACCACAGGGGATCCACTCAACAATATTCCTACTATTGGAATACATGGACTGTTCATTGATTAGTTGCAACATGACTGTAACATATTTTTCACTCACACATTAAAAATATGTCTTTCATTCTTGTTTTCCATCATAATTCCTTTTGTAATATGTTTCAGGTTTCTCACATTCACTATCACTCAAATAACTATGAAACATATTGTAGATATGATAGAAAAAGAAATGCTCATGTTGATAATGATCTATATTAGACCTCACATATTTGAATCCAGAAAAAAGTGCAAAATCAAGGAAGTAAAATTGGGGAAGACTTTCTGGTGGAGGTGGCATTTGAGTTGGGTTCTAAAGGATGGGTAGGAATTTAAAAGATTGATAGGCCTGGGAATGTTGAAGAACATTGACATCATAGGAAATAGTGTGAACAAAAATCTGAAATTAGGAGATTTGGGGTTATATTATATATTAGGAATAGTTCAGTGGTCCATTTTGGCTGGAGTGAAGAGTAGTGGAAAGGAGTAGTATAAAATAAAGGTAGATTCATAGAATATCATGTGATTATAGAGTACATCAAATTCCAAACTTAGGAAATTAAATTTTACATTGTAGGTAATGGGGAGCTATTAAAGGGTTTTGAAGATATGAATGATATAATGAGGCCTGTATAGAAGTTACATCAACTGGGCAGTTATGCAGAGTACAAAAAAGAGAAGAGAGGACAGAAATAGGAAAAGCCATCAGAAGACTATTTGAATTCTCTAGGTGAGTGCTCATGAGGTCTACTTCTAGAGTGGTAGTAATTGGAATAGAGTAAAATTCAGAGTCATGGATTTAAAGATGAAAGGGACCTTAGAGGTTAACTACTCCAATCCCCTCATTTTATACATGAGGGAACTATGAGGCTGGAAAAGTTAAATAACTTGCCCAGTCCCACAGCTTTTAAGTGACAGAAATAGGATTTGAACCTAGGTCCTCTAACACCATAGCAAGGGTCTTCTTCCACAGTACCAAACTGCCTCAAGAGATATTCCAGATGTAGAATGGAATTGGTAATGGACTAGATATGAGTGATGGAGAGTGAAAAATCAAAGATAATACCAAGGATTCTAACATGAGTGACTAGATGGATTGTGGTACTGCTGTCAGGGATTTTGAAGGTAGAAGAAAGAAACAGGTTTTGGAGGGACACCAATAACCATTTTTGAGTTTGGGAAGATGACAAAATGTCTATTTGAAGATGTTCTAGAGAAAATTGGAGAGGTGGGCCTAGTTCTTGGAGGAGAAGTCAAGATGTAGACTTAGGAACCATTCATGTAGAGGAGGCTGTTGAACCTACGAGAGTGTACGAAATTGCTTAAGACAGAAGAGGACAGAGGCCCTGTGGGGTATGGCCAAGAACAATTGGGGACCTACAGAGGGGTAGAAGGAAGGTTTTGACTTTCTGGAATGCAACTACCAATTGCTTCCCTGCCTTCCCAAATACTCCCATATTTTTATTGTCCTGTCTGAATCCATTTTTCTCATGCCTTTTTGGATAGTGCAGTTTTTATTGCACAGCTTTGTATCATTACCTTAAAATGAAATGCACAATAAGTCTCAATCTGAAGAGCAGAAGTTTGAATCATAGTGTTTTGACAGAGACAATGAGGTGTCCAGGTGGGAGTCTAGAATGCTTTCTGCCATAACTAGGAATCAAACTATAAATGCCCGATAAGTGAAATCTCTGCAACATCAAAGCATCTGATTTTCACTTGCCCTTTTGAAAAATCCATTTATGTTTGCTTTTGAAAATAACTTTTAATTAAAGTCACCCTGTGGATTTTATACTGTGTTCATTTTTCAGCATCAGAAAACCAGTTATATAATTGCATTAGAGTTGGTTGGGATACAGAAAAAGGATCATTTGTGCTGTTACCTTTTAGAAATGGAGGCCAGTGGAGCTATTTATGTTGCTTTGATTTTCCTGCTGGTCTCACCCAACTCCCTTTCCTTTCTTCTCATTTCCTTTATCTTAGATTATTTTAAATGCCACTTCCTCCACTTCTGAACCAACATTTAGCCCATTTATTGTTGCCATGTCCATCTTGCCTGTTGATTTCATTCACTTATGACCTGGTTCTTTGCTATGTTACCCTTATTTCAGGGATGAATTAAGCAATCTGGCCTTCTAGATACTTGAGCAACTCAATCAGCCTTGCAAATTGTCATTGACTTTCCTGTGCCATAATGAAGAATCACTGGAGGACCTCTCGGGTCCTTTCTAGCTCTAGGATCTTGTCACAGCAATATTATTGTGTCTACAATGGCAATTGGCATAAACAGTTAAAAGAAGATTGGATTGTAGCTATTATGCATTTTTAATTTTGACTAAAACTGTTGCTTATCTAATTGGTAAACATGAAGCACAGAACCATGAACAAATACATAAAACCTATATGCCAAGATGTAAAGAGACAGCCATCTGGGGTCAGATGGATCCCTTTGGTGAATCTGTGAGAGAACATGGATAAGAATTATGTAATAAAGCAAGCTTGGCTAGGTTGTACTATGCATCATTGGAAAGAATAGTTATTTCAATGAAGTCATTGATCTGTTTGCATAGTATTTTGGTCCTGGCCCATGATTTCCCTGTTGTAGCAAACTACCAGTGAGGAAACTACTACCAATGTTAATCAGTTACCATTCTTTAAATTATATTCTTAGAGATTTTCCTGGGGCACAGAGATGTAAAATGATTTGTTTATGGGCACTTAAATGGTCAGAATTGAACCCAAATTATCCTCACTCCTAGGTCAACTTTTTCTATCTGCTGTGCTGGTCTGACCATGTCATTCCCCCTACTCAAGAAATTGCAATTATTTCCTATTGCCTTTAGGAGTTATCAATTACTCAAGAAAGGAGGGCAGAAAAACAGGAAAGAAGTATAGATGGAAGAAGAAAGGAAAGAAAGAAAGAAAGAAAGAAAGAAAGAAAGAAAGAAAGAAAGAATAAAAGAATGAAAGGAAGGAAGGAAGGAAGAAAGAATAAAAGAATGAAAGGAAGGAAGGAAGGAAGGAAGGAAGGAAGGAAGGAAGGAAGGAGGGAGGGAGGAAAAAATGAAAAAGAAAAAAGAAAGAAAAAGAAAGGAAGGAGGAAGGAAGAAAAAAGAAAGAGAGAAAGGAAGGAAGGAAGGAAGGAAAAAAGAAAAGAAAGAAAGAAAGAAAAAGAAGGAAAGAAGACAACAAAAACAGTCCTTGCTCTAATTGTCTTTTAAAGCCTTTCAAATCCTGGCCCCCATAAATTTACCTTTCCACACTCAATATCATCAGTCTCCTTTTTGAACTCTGAATTCCACCATGCTGCATTTCATGGTGTTCTTGTTTCCCATAACTTCCTTTGCACTGGCTATTCTGGATTCCTGGAATGCACTCCCCCTCTTCTTTTCGCCTCTTATAATTCCTTATTTCCTTCAAAATAGCAAAAATGACACATGCTACATGAAGTTTTTTCTGATCTCCCCAAACGCTAGTGTCCTCTCTAAAACTACCTTGTTGTTGTATGTTGTTTAAAGATAGTGCCTCCCATAAGAGAATGTAAGCTCCTTAAGGTCAAGAGCCATTTCCTTTTTTGTCACATCCTCAGCACCTAGGACAGTGCACAACATACAACCAGTTCTCAATAAATGCTTATTGATTGATTGATTGATTGAGTATACAATATTATTCAAGCCAAGCTATGGAGGAACCAAAAATCTGAAATTTACTGTTCACTATTTCCATGAGTTACTTCAATTGCTTGATAGATAATGGATGAATGTGGTATGGTGGATATAGTCCTGGATTTGGGGTCAGAAAGACTGGCTTTATAGGAGACTGCGAATTTGAGGAATACTTTCTAAAGAAAGACAAGCTGAACAAAAGGTGTCTCTTGCTCTTGATTTCAGTTGTATCTGTGGCTGCTGTCTAAACCCACCCAGGGGGACTACATGAAACAGTTGCTCAGCCAGGTCACAGCCACTGTCTGAACCTGGCCAGTGGAACGCCCTCATTTGTAACATCTTAGTATTGAGGCTTTGTTCAACCATCACATTGGGCAACAAAGATTATCCAATGAACAATTGCCAAACTCCTCAAGAATTGCTGACCTATTTAGGAGAGCTGCATGACTCTCTAGGTTTCTTCATACACCAGGGCAGATTACATGGAACTAAACCAGTTTTTGGTGAAGGCTCAATCCAAATTGAGACAGTGAAATTTCCACAGGAGAGTCAGCTGCTTCAAAAGATCTGTATACCAAGGCTTCCCACTTCTGCTAGAAGTGTGAACTCTCCCATTTCGTCCATTTAATGTCTTTTTTTCTTATCAACTTTAATAAACATTCTTGTAATTGCCACATTGTCCTGGTGTGTTCAAAATTCAAACCCAGGTCCTTCCAAATGGATTACCTATGTAACATTGGACAAGTAATGTGCATTTACTTCACCGGGTTGTTGTGAATGTCAGAGGAGATAATGTATATAACGTGCTTTGGACACCTTAAATTGCCCATATGAGTGTCAGTTATTATTATTGTTCAACCAGCTCATGTGGCATGGTTCACAATGGAACCCCATCCTCCAGGAGTGGTTTGCCCAGGGTTGAATACAGTGGGAATGCCAAATCTCAACTCCAGGATACTGTACTCCTTTTAGTGTAATCTAAGATGAACTTTTTGGCTGCTATGTTCTATTGCTAAGCAACAATAACATTTATATAGTGCTTTATGGTTTGCAAAGTGCTTTACAAATATGACCTCATTTTATCCTACAACAACTGAGGGAGATAGGTACTATTATTGTCCCCATTTTGCAGGTGAAGAAACTGAGGCAAGCAGAGGTTAAATACTTTCCCAGGGTCACACAGCCAGTAACTGTCTGAGGCTTGATTTAAACTCAGATCTTCCTCACTGCAGGCTCAGTGCTCTGTCCATTGTGGCACCTCAGTCCATCAAAATCCCAATTTCTTCAGACAGACTCTTGCCTAGCCACACCTTCCCTCTCCCATAGACATGAAGTTTCATTTTTCAACTCAAGTATGAGATTTTATTTTTATCCTTGTTGTTTTATCTTATTAGATTTGGTCCACTGATCTAACCTGCCAAAGTCTTGTTGAATCCTGATTCTCTCATTCAATGTGTTAGTTTTCCCTCCTAGCTAAAGGTCATCTGCAAATTTAATGAGCATTTCCCGTATACCTTTACACAAGTGTTCAACAAAAAAAAAAAAGTTAAATAGCACCAAGTTACTTAACCAAAAGTTAAATAGGCCAAGAAAACAGTCCTTTGGTACTCCAACATAGACATCCTTCCATGTTGTCATCAAGCCATTAATGACTACTCTTGGGGTATTCAACCATTCAACCCATTCTGGATCCACCAAGATGAGCTATCATTTAGCCAACTGCTACAAACTGTCTAAAATGATAGCATAAGACTTTATCAAATGCTTTATTAAGGTTTAGGCCCATTAAGTTTATTGTATTTCCTTGATCTTCCAGTTTAATAACCTTGCCAAATAAAGTTTTTTTTAAGTGCATTTGGTCTGATTTGTTCTTGATGAAGTCATTTTGAATCATTGTTAACGTTGGCTTCCTTTGCTAAATATTCCCTATCATTAAAGTGAAGTTCATTACATCATTGGAGGCTCCTCCCTTTATTGAAAATCAGAACTACATTTACTATTACCTATTTCTCCAGCACTTCTATTTTCTCTGATCTTTCAAAGTCACTGACAGTGGTTCAATAATCATGTACATCAATCTACAAGCATATACTAAAGCATCTATGATGTGCTAGCCATTGTACTAGGTGCTAGGAATACAAAAAGAAAATTACAATTCCCCTTGCCTTCAAAGAACTTGCATTCTATTACGGTAGACCTTCTAGGACCTTGGATGTGGACTTTTGACTGAGTCTGAGTTTTACAGAATAAATCCTTTTCTTAAGGGGATTTGTTCTGTGAATTCAGTCAAAGAGCCTCCCTTGAGGACCTAGAGGACCACATGTGGTCTCGAGGCCACAGGTTCTCCACCCTTGGGGTAGACCATATGTACATATGAAATTGATAAAAAAAAATTAGTACAAAGTCATTTGTGTGGAGGACACTAACTGCTGGACAATTAGGGAAGGTTTTGTACAGAAAGTTTGACTTAAGTTGAATCTTGAAAAAAACTAGGGAAGAGATGGAGGTAAGGAGAAAACTAACTCCAAGTTTGGGGGATAGCCAATACTAAGGCACAGACATTGGAAATGGAGCTCTGTTTAATAAGAAACATAAGAGAAACAGGTGACTAGGCCGTGTAGATATGAAGAGGAGTATTATGACTGAAACGATGGGTTCAGGCCACATTTTAAATGCTTTTAAATGCCAAACAAAGGATTTTATATTTGATCCTGGAGGTAATTAATAAGAGCCACCAAACTTTATTGAGTTGAGGCATACCATGGTCAGACCTTCAGTTTTGGAAAATCATTCAAGCAGTTTTGCTGAGAAGGGGTTTTAATGGGAAGTGACTTCAGGCAGGGAGAACAATGAAGAGGCTATTACAGTGGTCCAGACAATACGTAATGAGGGCCTGTATTGGAAGGGTGGGTTGTATGCAAGAGATTCTGTGGTGGTAAATAAACTGACTGGATATGCCATGGTATGTGAGAATGAAGTTGATGAGGACACCAAAGTTGGCTCACCTTTAATGCCCCATGGTCTGACAGCTAACAAGAGCATATTCCTCTAACATTCAGAATCCAGAATGTATTTTAAAATATGAAAGAAAAAAATTAGTTGTAAGTTTGAGGGCATCACGGAACACCTCCCCTCCACATACACATATAGACACATACACACACCAATATGGTGGCTCTACGCTCTATTTGCATAATTTGGCTTTTTTACAGCCATAAAACAATCACATTTGACCTCATTCCTACTCATAGATAAAGGTGTTTTCTTCATTCTCAAATTCTCTGAGCACTTTCTATGTCTTTGTCTCTGTTACACTCTACCTTGTATCATACCTCACCATGCACATAGTATATCCTTCTATGTAGAATACAAGCTTCTTGAGGGTAGAGACTATATAATTTTTGTCTGTCTTTCCATAGTGCCTAACATAGTGCTTTCTGCATGGTAAGGGCTTAATGAATGTTTGTTGAGTTGGATTGATTGAATTGAATATTGGGGGAAAGGGGTTATTAGTAATGTGTGAATTTGTTATTGATGAGTTGTTTATAGTTTTTTTTAAGTTTCAAAGTAAGTTGCTGCTCATAGAAAAGATGCCAAGTAAATAGATAAAAATGTTTTGTATGCATTTTAATTTTTATTTTTAGGGAAAGTAATATAATCAGCTTTGAAAGTCATCATATGCCGTTGCTCAAGTATGTTCAGCTGCTTACCACTGACAGCTTTCAGGGACTGAAAATTGTGCTGTGGGAGGCTATATTCAGCCCTGGACCAATACCAAGCAAACAAAACTAGACTAAAGGATGAGTAAGATCCTTCAAGTTTGAATAGAAGAAAGCTGCTGTCTGGTGGGGGTAGCCACTAGCTGTAGAAGGACGTGGTCACCATCTCTCTAACCAGTTCTGTTGGAGCCCATCTGTTGCCTGTAACTCACCAGCTCTACTCCCCACCCCCTGCGGGATCCCCTTCCCCCAGACATCTGTTCCCAGGAAGACCTCTGTCTCTAACTTACAATCAATTCAAGCTACCCATCCAATAACTCCCAGGAGTCCTGTTCTCTTTTTTAACCCCCACAATGTCTCACTGCTCTCAACACTCCACTCATGCTATTCTCTTCCCTCTCCAAAGTCTTACACCCAAACAAATTACAAGGTGACCAGGAGAAAAAAGCTTAGCGCCAAGAATACTGCCTAATGCAGAACAGGGACAAGATGTCAATTAATATCTGGGGACCAGATTATAAACATTAAAGCCCCATAAAAATGTGAGCTATTATGAGTAGTAACAGTAACAATAATAGCAATGAATGTTTAATTGAATTGTAGTTTGGATTCAAGGTTACCCCATACCCATTGGCTTTCTACTTCTGAGGACTCCTGTCTTGGTAACCAAAAGTGAATGGGCAGGGATTTGAAAGGAAGGGGGGTGGGGTTAATATTAAATAGTCACAGCTTATCAAAGGCATTAAAATCATCAGACAAAACTGCTGCACATTCAGCTAAAGTCACATATTGATTTCATGAAACCACTTTTGCAAAGCCTAAGAAATACGGCATTAAATAATTAATCTATTTTGAAGTCTTGCCACATATATTTTTTTTAATTAAGCATACAAACTAAATGAAAAGAAGTAGTTTTATATAGTAGATAGGATACTGGCATAAGGATAAAGAGAACTAGACTCTTGGAATGTCAGCTAGCTTTGTGACCTTGAAGAAATCATTTACCTCAGTTTCTTTATTGGTAAAATGGAATTATACTGGAGGACATCAGAATTAGCATAGACCAACTCTCTAAATTGATGCATATCTGTTTAGGTTCGAAAATATTTAGTGTGACATGACAGTCAAAGAAATTAACATAATTTTAGGTTGCTTGAAGAGAAGAATGGTATTTGGGATTAAGACAATGAAAATCTCTCTCCACTTGGTCAGGACTAAACTAGTCTGTTCAGAAAGTCACAGTTCAGGAAGAATACTGGGCAAAATCCAAAGGAGGACATTGGAATGACTAAGCATCTTGAAGTCATAGCTAAGGAATTGTCATCAAAGGGACTAGGGATGGTTAACCAAGAAGAAAGAAGATACAGGAAGTACATGATAGCTGTCTTCAAGTAGTTGAAAGACTATCATATAGAAGAGAGATTAGATTTGTTCTTCATAGTCATAGAAAGTAGAAGTTGTAGAGAGGCAGGTTTTGAATCAATGTAAGTAAATGAAATTCCCAAGAACTAGAACAGCTCAGGAGGAAGAGAATGCCCCTCCCTGGAAGTTTCACACAGAGGCAAGAGATCTATTTTTTGAGTATGATGTAATGGTGATTCTTGTTGCATACAGGTTGGACTAGATATATTCTGCAGTTCCTTCTAAAACTGAGATTCGGTGAGATTCCAATGTTGTTCTGAATGATTTAGTAGTGTTTGTAACACTGGACAAGTAAATTACCTCTCTTAGCCTCAATTTCCTCATATACAAAATATGGCAGGGACAATTTTTGCATCTTTTGGTATCCCCAGTACATAGCACAATGCAGGGCACATAATTGGTGAATAATAAATGCATATTTATTTGACTTGATTTCATAAAGTTGTTGAGACTTTCAAATGAGATAACACATCTACAGCTCATTGTACACCTAAAAGTACTAGGAAAACATCAATTACTATAATCAACAATCAATATAACCCAAACCTATCCTCTTGGGAGGGGGGGCAACTAGGTGGTACAGTGGATAGAGCACTGGGCCTGGAGTCAGGAAAACTTGAGTTCAAATCCAGCCTCAAACATTTACTAGCTATGTGACCTTGGGAAAGTCGCTTCACCCTGTTTGCCTCAGTTTCTTCATCTGTAAAATGAGCTGGAGAAGGAAATAGCAAATTACTCCAGTACCTTTGCCAAGAAAACCCCAAATGGAGTCACAAAGAGTTGGACACAACTGAAACAACTCGACAACAACACCTTCTTTGGGGCATTTGAACTTTAATTATTTTTTCTTATTGTGATAAATGATAACTTTATCAATATTTCATTAGAATTTCATTGTCATTTGTTTTTAAGCATGATTTGGCCAACTTCTAATGGATAGTGTTTTCCTTCACCTTGTAGACTTCTGTTCTTTGGACTGGAACTCTGTGTCCTATAACAAGGCAGAGAAGAATCCTGGCAATAAGCACAATGAAATTTTACCCCTTAATATCTCATATTAGTTCCAAGATGCAATATAAAGTAATCCAATATTTAAAATTCAATATCTAGTGACTCTTCAGTCTCAACCACTTTGGCAGACCAATATAATCTATCCAGGACAAGTTGATTTCCACATGATATGTTCCTGAGTCATGAGAAACATCCCAAAATGCCTCAAATCAAACCGAGAATTAGAGTTTACTACAGCTACTAATGTGATTAAGAAGTGGTAAAGGAAGGGGAAAGTTGGTCTATGGTCATTCATAAAGGTGACTGGGTAGCAGGAAGAATCAGTGCATCAAAGAATCTTTAAAATTGGAAGAGTGCCCTTCAGAAGCCATTTTGTTCAACCTGTACCTGAACAAGAATCTTCTCTAGAATGTATTCACCATGTTATCATCCAAATGCTGCTTGAAGACCTACAATGAGAATATATCCTCTGCTTCCTAAAGCAACCATTTACATTTTTAGATACCCCTAACTCTTAGGAGGGTCTTTCTTATACAAGGTCAAAATCCATATCTCTTAAAATCCCACCCATTGCTCCTTATTCTGGCTGGAAGCACAAACAGAAGTTTAATATTTGTTCCACTTGAGAGTCCTTCAAATACTTGAAATCAGCCATCATATATCCTCCAAAATCTCCATTGCTAAGCTAAACATTTCTAGTTCTTTCAATGAATCCCCATCTTCCCCGTGACTTCAAGATCCTTAACTATCCTGAGCACCATCATCTGAATGCCCTCCAGCTTCAGCTATGACTTTCAAGACAATTTTAGGGTACTGTGCCAATTATATTATCTAGAATTAGACAAGTCAACAAAATTCATTTGAAAGAACAAAATGTCATGAATTTCAAAGGAAGTAATCAGAACAAATATGAATGAATAAAGAACAGCACTATCAAACTTCAAGTAATATTATGTAGGAGTCTGTAAGTCTATTTGGTACCAGTTAAAAAAAAAGAGAAAAATAAGTCAGCAGAATAGACTGGATTTAAAACACAAACAATCAAAAAACAATCTCAGAGTTTAAAGAAACATAAGTTATTGGCGGAAGAACTCCCTTTTTGACAAGAACTGATGGGAATATTTTACAGCAGTTTGGCAAATTAGATTTAGACCATCATTTTATACTACATACCACAAGAAATTCAAAATGGGTGGGCAACTAGAATATAAAACATAAAAAGAAATTTTTAAAAAAAGGAATACAATAACATTAGTCACCTTTTACCATTTTGACTCAGGATTAAACTCTTTATCCAAAAAAATAGATAGAAGAGGTCAGAAAAGTCAAAGTAGACAATTTTGACTACATAAAATTAAAAAAATTTTACATGAATAAAATTAAATAAGATAGAAGAAAAATTATATAATGGGAAAATATTTGCATCAAATATCACAGATAAAAATCTGATATCCTAGGTATATGTGACATTTACAGAAATATATAGCATTAAGAGAATTCTTCAACAAATAAATGGTCAAATGATAGATATCTGAATAAATAATTTTCAAAAGAACAGTCGCAAATTATAAATAACCACATAAAAGCATAAACAACATAACTAATAGTAAAAAAAATGCAAATGAAAATAACACTGTGGTTTTACCTCAAATAATGCAAATTGACAAAAATGATGAGTTAATTTTAAATTGGATGTGGAAAGGCAAGCACACTAATATGGTGTTGGTGGCTCTGTAAATTGATATAACCATTCTGGATATCATTTTGGAATTATGCAAGAAATGTGACTAAACTGTCTCAACCCTGTGACCCAGTGATTTGACCACTAGTCTTATAATCCAAGGAAGTCAAAGATAGAAACAAAGGTCTAGTAAATGCCAACATTTTCATATCAGCACTCTTTTACTAGCAAGTAATTAAAAACAATGCTCATTAACTGAGGAAGGACTAAAAAATGAGAATTTGAATATATGGCATATAATCTTATATTATATTAGTGTTTGATATGCATTAGACACTATTCTAAGCACTTTACAAATATCTCATTTGATCCACATAGCAACTCGGGGACAAAAGACTATTATTGTCTCCTTTAGAGTTAAGAAAAATGAGGCAAACATAAGCTGTGACTTTCCCAAGGTCATACAGCTAATAAGTGTCTGAGATTGAATTTGAATTCAGGTCTTCCTGACTCCTGGCTCAGGGCTCTATCCAATGTACCACCTAGCTAAGTTGGTAGAGGGGGCACCCACAATGGTAAAATCAAGAACCAATGAAAATTAAAACACTATTATATGCCCTTATTATTTGTTAATATTTTATACCTTATTTTATTGTATATTGTTTTATATTCTAATATATCTATATTTCTTTGTCTTATGTCGTTAAATAATCTGAGATCTTTTTATTTTGCAGGAAAATCATACCACTTAGAACAGAGTAAACATTCAATAATCTCTTATTGATTGATATAGGGTTAATTTTGTAAGGGTAATATTGATCACTTTAGTGGGCTAACTGTTGATCTAATCTTATAGAGAAAAAAAAGATATTCATTATTGTCTATGGCCTAAAGATGATGTGTATGTTAATAAGGAAGCAAGATGCTCTCAAAGTATAATAGGTTAGTAGTATTCCTGTTGGTTAGAGAATTAACAGGGGAACAGAAACAAACAAACAAACAGAAAATTAGGATTTTGAATTGCTCTTCATTCATGTGGTATGAAGGAAGGGTACAGAGAAAAACCCTAAAGAAACAAAGACTTGGTGGAGTGGGAGGGAGAGGGGCAGGAAGGGCGTGATAGTTATCTTCCAGAACTTGAAAGTCCTTCATATGGACAGGGGATTAGACTTGTTCTGCTTGACTCTGGAGGTCTGATCTAGGATGATGGGTAGAAATGTCCAAGAGGCTAATTTTGACTTGATGCAAGGAAAAACTTAAAGATTGGAGCAATCCAAAAATGGAATGAATCTGGTGGGTTTCCTTGCCCTGGAGATCTTCAAATGAAAAGTAAATGGCTACCTGCCAGGTATATTATAGAGGTGATTCATGGTTAGGCAGGTACAGATTGTATTGGTGGACTGGAAGGTCCCTTCCAACACTGAGATTCTGTTATTTTATAAGATAAACTAGAAAGTAGTTCTGGTAGCTATTTGGCACAGTGGGTGGAGTACTGGGCCTGGAGTCAGGAAGACCCATCTTCCTTAGTTCAACTCTGGCCTCAGACATTTGCTAGCTGAGTTTCCCTGGGCAAGTCACTTCACCCTGTTTACCTCAGTTTCCTCATCTGTAAAACAAGCTGAAGAAGGAAAGAGCAAATCACTTCAGTATCTTTGTCAAGAAAATCACAAATGGGATCATGAAGAGTAGGACATGATTGAAAACGACTGAATAACAATGTGAAAGAAAGTAGTTCTAGTAAGAAAATAGAAGGGAATGATAGATAATTCTCAAGATGTCAGTTGCCCCACTTGGGGGTTGTTCCTGTAAGTAACCCAGGAAACATTGATAGATGTTCTGGACTGAATGTCAGCACTTTGTTTCAAAGTAGACTTAGATTTTACATAATGCAATATGCTATTTTTATTTCACATATCTTTTTCTGAGCAGCAGGATAGCAATGGAGGTTAGGATACGTTGTCAGATTTGGTCATTATGGGATGTATTTCCTAATTGCCACTCTTTGTCACAAGGAAGGATTCAATCTGAGAAGCTGTCATCTGAGGCCAAGCC
This sequence comes from Vombatus ursinus, assembly GCF_900497805.2. Taxonomy (NCBI): domain Eukaryota; kingdom Metazoa; phylum Chordata; class Mammalia; order Diprotodontia; family Vombatidae; genus Vombatus; species Vombatus ursinus. The sequence continues at coordinate 4,636,461 of NW_020951391.1, read as the reverse complement.
TCAAGTTTGAGGCCAGTATAAGGATGGCCTCAGTTAAAATCCTATCATTGACATATACTAGCTGTGTGACCCAGGCAAGTCATGTATTCTCCTGGTTCTTCGGTTTTCTTGTCTTTAAAATGAGACAGTTGGACCAGAAGACCTTTAATAATTTAAACAAATGACTATCAAAAACTCTCAATGTACCATGCTACTTGTTAAAACTTGTTAAGACAGTTGTAAACTTTCAGTGGTGGAAAAAAAAGTTTCTTCATCAGCAGCTTTACTGCAATAATGAAATCATGGGTTTGACCAAACCTTCTTCCCCACTCCCACTCCACCCCCACCCTCATTCAACAACAACAACAAAGGAAAAAAAACAAACCCCAAACTTTAACTATTTGTAGCCCTTAAAGCTCTGTCATATGGACTACTATTATGAAAACTTCTTAACTTTGACTTTTATGCCCTTTGCCTTTCATCAAAGCCATCATCCTTTGTTCACAATTGATCCTGGGAGCCAGGAAGGTAACTCTGCGTTAAATAAGCAGAGCCTGCTGGGTTGGAGAAAGACATTTCGGTTCTGCAGGGATCACGTGAGTACTACTTAGGAAGAAAGGAGAAAGGTAGAGATGGATGGAACAATGAGAAAGAAGATGGAAGATTGGGGAGGGGACTCTGCAATGTAAGGAAGTAACAGAAAATAATTCCCTGGGAAAACACAAATTTTTAGAAAACTTTTCCTCTACGTCATGTTTAAGTGAGTGCTCACCTCAGCAAAGCACATTTTTAGTCCCCATAGTTTTTTGAAGCTGTTAACTTTCAGAAAATGGCCTCTGGGTTTCTCTGGATTTATATAATAGAGGAAAATGTAAAATTTTCTGTTTAAGTGAATCTAGATTAGGCCACTCAGGATTCGAAAATGTTCACCTAACCCTCGTGATACTTGGGAGTATGAGGACTTCGAACATCCAGCCTCCATAGTGATTTCAGTCCTATTATTTTAGCTGAATTATACTCCCTTAAAGAACTCACCTGTACGTTAGTTATAGGCTACTACAGCTAAATGTCTTGGGTCCACTAGGCTTTATACTATCTTCAAGGTATAATACCCTGCTAGCCGTATTTCGATGATGATTGCTGAGGGGGAATTTTTTTTTTTTAAAGCAGTCATCCCCCTATGTTTGTTCCCTCAGAAAAAAAACTTTACCTCAGAGCTTTACTTTAAGCCCTGTTGATTTAGTTAATATTTAATCCTCATGTAGGATGTAGCCACTAATGTCTTGGACAGCTCTGCAGTTTCTGTGGCTTGTGGCTTGAGAATTTATTTTGCTCCTTTTAAGCATTTTGCCCTTCTTGACCTCAGTGGCCTTTATGGGTTTGAAAATCCTAACCATAATCCTCTGTAGGGATTTACCTAGGTGTCTATTATGGCCTGTAATCAGCGATACAGTTTCCAATACTCACATTGGGGAAAGGTTAAGCCCGCCCGTCTTTGTTCCTGAGTAAAAAAGTCCACAAAGTGTTAGTGTAGACAGGGAGCAGAATGAAATAAGCAGTAACTTCAATCAAAGCCTAAGCCTTTGTATATGCCAGAAAAGAACCCCTGTGATGGGGGTGGGGAGAGGGTGGATAGCGATTTCCAGCCAAAAAAGGAGCAGTGCTTTACTTTTTAGCTCTTGAACTACCAAATCAGAAGTCTTTTCCTTCCATGCATTACATGCAATGCAATTCACAGAATCACAGAATTTGGCATTGATAGTTGGAAGGGACCCTGGCAGCCATCTAGACAAAATTAATATATGATAAAAATTCTACTATGACATACCTGACAAGTCCAGACTCAATTCGGTTCAAACTTATTCAACTCAATTCCACTGGACTAAGCATTTACTACGGGCTTACTATGTTACTGTGCACTAAGGTAGACAGTGAAGAAACAAAAATGAAGATGAAAACAGCTGCTGCCTTCAAGGAGCTTAAAAGGTAGCTAGAGAAGAAGAATGGACAGAATGCTAGACTTGAAGCCAGGAAGTTCTGAGTTCAAATTCTGCTAAAGAAACTTACTAGTTGCATCACCCTAGGCAAACTATTTACCGGAGGTTGTAAAACTGGGATAATAATAATGCCTAATTTACAGGGTTATTATCAGGATTAAATAAAACAACATGTGCAAAGCACTTTGCAAATCTTAAAGCACTATGTAAATAGATAGTATTATTTTATTACAGAACACAGATAGTGGGGGTGGGGACGTTCACAGATAAGTAAATACAAAATTTATGCTAAGGAAATATTTAAAAGTATTTTTGGGGGGAGAGGGAAGAAAGAAGCACTGATAATTAGGGGCATCAGGAAAGGCCTTGTGGGGAAGTGGACCTTGCCCTGAGCCTTGAATGAAGTTAGATATTGCAAGAGGAAGAAGTGAAGGGGAGGGCACTCCAGCCATGGGGGGAAGGGAAAGGAACAAGCATTTATATAGCACCTACTATGTGCCAGGCATTGTGCTAAGCACATTATAAATGTGGATCCTCACAACATCCCTGTGATGTAGGCATTATTATTACGCCCGTTTTACAGTTGAGGGAACTGAGGCAAACAGAGGTTGAATGACTTGCCCAGGGACACACCAAGGCTGGATATAAATTCAGGTTTCCTTGACTGTAGGCCAAGGGCTCAATCCACTGTGCCATCCAGCTGCCTGGGGGACTGCCTAAATTCTGGCGGAGGTAGCAGAAGCAAATAGGCTAGTCTGGCTGGAGTGAATAAATAGTGGAGGAGAGTTACTGGAAATAAGTACAGAAGGATAGTTTATTATCTTTCTAATATTCTTGAAGTTGCTGTCCTTTCCCCCTACATCTTAGCATGGACCTCCTGCCTCAGGCACAAATATAATATATTATTGTTGTTGCTCAGTTGTTTTTTCAGTTGTGCCTGACTCTTTATGACCCCATTTGGGGTTTTCTTGGCAAAGATCCTGTAGTGGTTTGCCATTTCCTTCTCCAGCTCATTTTACAGGTGATGAGACTGAGGCAAACAGAGTTAAACGATTTGGGCAGGGTCACACAGCTATCAAGTGTCTGAGACCAGATTTAAACTCAGGAAGATGAGTCTTCCTGCTACCTAGCTGCCTTTTTCACAAATATAGTATGATAGCTGCTAATGGCTAGGCCCGTCATCAGGCCCTGACATGTATTTTAGTCCCTTCACCTACGATTAATGCCTCTTCCTTTCCTCCCCCAGTCCTAGCCTACCCCAACCACCATCTTCCCTTCTCAATGGACACTACAAGGTAATGAGACCTCAACCTGTCCTAGAACAGTAGAACATGATTAGCTCTTATGATTAGCGTCACAGAGGGTCAGGAAAGATACTCAGAAAGCCCCACAGAAAAACACAACAAAATGGAACCGAAAGATGTACTTCTCAAGCTCCTGATCAAACACCAAAAACAGAACTGGGTCTAAGGAAGTGTTTTCTTTGGTGGGGAAGGAATGGGCAGGAAGAGAGGATGATGATGGAACCAATCTCTCCCCCAGTCACATCAGCAACACTATCAGATCAACCAATCAATCACCAGGTGACCCTGTCCCTTTCTCACTTCCTGCTAGAGTGAAAAAGAGTAGGAGTGCTTGGCACACACCCTAAATGTTATTGTTGTTGCTGCTTATAATAAATTAGATGGACAAAAATAGTAATCACCTTTTTAACTTTTCTTCTACATCTTAGCAGCACAGTCTCTTTGTTGTATAGTTTAGGGTTAAGGGAAGAAAGTTGAGGAACCACCGTGCACCTTGTCTGTGATTGTTTTTTTTATTCCCATGTTGCCTCAGAGGATTGATTTCACAACGAAACAAGCTTAGACCAGCCAGGTGCAAATGGGTGAGAGGCAGTCACTTGCAAGCTCATGTGTGTTGACACCCAGGCTTCTCAAAACCACTTGTAAGCACATGCCTCTCTGATGTGAAGCTCTTTTAATTGTGGAGTAAATGTTCTGTGAGAATTCACCAAGGTGCCAGCTGTCATTCTACATCGTTTGGCATCCAATGGGTGAAGCATGGAAAGACCAGGAATGTCCCAATCTATGTTTACAATTAAATAGTTAAATTTGATATATTTCATGAAGGAATGTATGTATGTGTGTCTTTGTGTGTGTGTGTGTGTGTGTGTGTGTGTGTGTGTGAGAGGGGGAGAGAGTATGTGTGTGTGTGAGAGAGAGAGAAAGAGACAGACAGACTGACAGAGAGGGAGAGAGGGAGAAAGAGAGAGAGAGAAAGAGAGAGAGAGAGAGAGAGAGAGAGAGAGAGAGAGAGAGAGAGAGAATCAGAGATAGATACAAACTCAAGAGAATGAAGAGAGAGGACAGAGAATGGGAGAAATTACAGCAAAGATCTGAGGTGGGAAAAGATCATTTTACTCAAGTGCTATCTGTGAGAAAACTCACCTTCTGTAAATAAGTATTTTTCTAGCATGCCCTAAATTTTAATTTCTCACCCCAACTTCCCCAAGCACATTTAGGCAGTCACAACATTCCACACTGGCTACAATGTGCTAATTAATAGCTAACTTGGATTTTCCCAGAGGTAAAGCCACACATTCTCCTAAATAAAAAGCAACCTCGCAAATCTTTCTTTTTTTCTAATTGTCATAAAAATATTTAGAAGCAAAGTCTGTTGAATTATTTAGAAATCTCTTAATGGTGTAAATATTGTTAGTGCTGCAATAAATATTTTCAGCTTGGTCTGGAGATGATCAGCTGAGGATCTGTTGCTTGTAGGACTTAAATTAAGATCTATTTAAGGCTTCCTGCTGGCCACAAAATAATTACTTAGACTTGCTAATGCCTGAGTCTGTTAGACTTAACTAGAAGGAGAGTTTTTTGTTTCCTTAAGTTGGAAAACTTGATTTTTCTAATAGGAATTTCATTTGTGATTGCTATTAGAGGGGATTAGAGTACAGTTGAAAAAGTTGAAAATTTTCATTAATCTAATTTCTTTAAATTCACAATTTTTTTTCATATTGATAAGTCTGGGACTATAGCAAGACAGATCATGGCCACATTTACACAGAATATTTCATTACACATTTTCTTTTGCAGAGCAGGTGGAGACAATGGGGGTTAAGTTACTTGTCCAGGGTCACACAGCTAGTAAATGTTCAATACATAATTTCTTACCGTCTTTCACTGTAGAGAATGCCAAAGCTTATTTCTTCTTTTGGGGTATACCCATATTTTAATAAGGGTTTTTCCCCTTCTTTTTCTCAAAAACATGCATGTACATTTTTAGTTATCACACTAAAATTCTGGAGTTCCTTTTTTAAAGGATAAGAATAAAATCAATTTCCCTTTTTCCCTTACCTAGTTTCCTTTTAATCTCTGTAGCTCAGGAACTTATTGTAATAGTCATCAAATCATTAGTCTCCTAAAAGAGCATTGAACACTATGAAATAAAGGAGACTTCTTCTGTTAATTTTTTCTTAGTGTATTTGCAGTTATTTGGAGAGGTGTTCATTTGAAATGATCAGCTGACAAGTCAATTTCAGTAGTGTCATGCTATAAGAATTGTTTCCAAAGTGTGTTGGGATAATGAATGGAACCCATTCTCATCTACTTTCTGGTTCAGTGGTTCACGGGCTTTTTTGGTGTTTCTTTCTCTTTTTCTGGGTGTACAAACTCAAGACTATATAAACTAATGCCATTCTTTTATTGTTCTGTCAACCATGGAGGATGTTGATAATAAGAGGTCTAGAGGATATATCGTATAATGGATAGGGTTATGGGTTTGGAGCCAAACAACCTAGGTGACCTTGGGTAAATCACTTAACTTCTCTTGGTGTCAGTTTACTCACCTGTCAAATGAATGAATTGGAAAAGATAGTCTCAGCACCTTTCCAGCTCTCAATATGTTATCGTGTGATTCTTCTTCTTCCACTGCAAATACTAGTCTTGAGCTAGCTGTACTTCCAGGTTTTCTCTGAAAAGATATTTACTTGGTACAAAGCTAGGGGAAATATACTTATTATGCTTTTGTCTAATCTCCAGGACAAAAGCTGACATTGTGGAATGCAGATTAGTTTCCAAGTTAAAATGAAAAAAAAAAAAAAAACAACCCAACAACAGAGTAATGACTAGAACAATATCTGTGGCCCAAGCAAAAATAAGACAATAGGAAATTGGGGTCAAGTGACTTGCCCAGGGTCACACAGCTAGTAAGTGTCAAGTGTTTGGTATGAGGCCAGATTTGAACTCAGGTTCTCCTGACTTCAGAGCTGGCGCTCTATCCACTGTTTCACCTAGCTGCCCCAACAAAATATTATTTTTTTTACCATTTGTATAGTCCCCCCCCACCCAGTGTTGCATTTAGGAATCAATTGTCCAAATATCCAATTAGGATATTTGCATTTTACTCTGGAGTCAGAGATTTTTGTGATCTAAAATATGGTGGTATTTCCATTGTGAAGTTCTGTGATTTTGCAGTTTTTATGCAAAACCTTTTGTCTTCTAGTAAGGAATTTGATAGGTTGTATGCCCATGTATTACCCTTAGAGTTGTGGGAGCTCCAAACCAGACTCATTCACTTTGTTATTGCCTGCTTTGATGGCCTCTAAGATTTTCTTGCTGCCAGAAGGAAAGAAAGACCAATGGGCAGACATTAAACTTTCCAGATAGGGAAGATTCTGGGGATTCTCTACTTATGCCAGATTCCAAGCCAGAAATAAAAGCCAACAAACACTTTTGTCCTCATGAAACACCTTTTGTCAAAGATTCCCCCTTCTTACACAAGCGCCCAGAAATAATTGTTCAGTTTATAGGTTTTATAAATGACATGGAGCAGTTTCAGATAAAATAATCTGGGTAGAATCAATTCATTTAAAAAATAAACATACATCACATAAATATGTACCTTCCTAAAAGCCTAGGAATTTTATTATTTTAGCATGTATCTTAAAGTTACATTTTGCACAGGAACTAACCTGTGCTATTAACTATTCCTTCAAGGAATGTTAGAGTGGAAAGAACACTTTCTCTAGAATCATATAAGTTCAAATCCCATCTCTGATGCAGAATATTTCTGTGACTTTGTCAAGGCACTTAACCTTTATGGGCCTCAGTTTCCTCATCTGCAAAATGAAGGAAGTGGGCTCTATGACCTTTGATGTCCCTTCCAGTTTTAGTTCTTTTATCCGATGAATCCAGTGCCTCTTCCTTCTTCTACCCCATCCCACTCGAACTCCAACACATCCCACATCTGATCAGTAATTTTTGTGTCTGTGCTTAAGAGGGAAAAAAGGCATCCTTCAGCCCCATTTAATATAAATGTCTGAGAACTCCCATGGCATATCAAGTGGCTTTGACCTCCCTAACCTCCAGATGAAGAAGCTTTTGTCAGAAGGAAGATTAGAGGATGTGAGACAATGGCTGTGCAGATGGTTATGTGTTGACAGATTCAGAAGTGACCATATTTTTTCCAGTGAATTTCAAGTGATGGTGTGATCTGTGTGAATCTGACCTCTTCTTATAAGGTACATATTTACATAAATTGAGAATTATAGATCCTGACAGATTTTACAATATTTATAGCTTTCCAGAAAAAGCCTCCATGGGTTTGCACAACTTCACATTTGACTTCCTAGGTGTGTTTAAGAGAGCTTAAATAATAATAAAGTGGGTGATTTATTCCTCCTGGAATGGAATCTTATCCCCTCCCCTTGTTTTATTTTGAAGAGGATACCTATAAATAGTAATAAGGAAAGGAGAACTGGGAATACCACGCTGAAATTTGAGACAGAGGTGCTGAATCATTCCCTCGGCCACCAATGGCTTGAATGTATTCATTCTTAACACTGGCATTTTCCCCTCCAAATAACATGTCCCTTTCTCAACACTGCTCCACATCAATAATATTGGACTCTCCTAGACATGTTGCCAGTTTTAGGATTTAGATGTATTTATCTAAGCAGGAAGGAGGGAGTTGCCTCCAGGGAGGCCAGAGAAAAGGCTTTCAGTGTTCTTCCATTCCACAGGGGTAAGCTTGTGACTAAGTGCCAATGTCCAAGGTGTAAATTAATTATTGGAGCCCCAACTCATCACCCTGCCATGATGATGGAAATGCTTCCATTCCTGTGATGGAGAGGAAACATAATTGTGATTCTAAGAGAAAGAGAAAAGAACAATAACACAGAGTGGGTTTTCCTTTCTATCCATATTTATAATTAACTAGTGGAGTATAGGAGAGTAATGGGACACTAGACACATTAATGGGTAGTAGCTGACTTTAAATTATGCCATTTATTTCCTTTAAAGAAAAAAACACCACCAACAAAGCAAAACTGGAAGCCACCAAGTTATTGGCTATTAATCTGTTGATGAAAGCTAAGAACAGTCGTTCAGTACATTGAGGCTTGCTAGGGTGTACCAACCAAATGTGATACCCTGCCTTTTGGTCAATCCAGGATGAAGTGGCTTTTATAAGAAGGGAGTGTACAAGTTAGTGCATCAGTAAGAATGTTGAATAATTTACTTTCGCCTTGCCGTAGAGGACAGGCAGGCAGCTGGATATTCTTATCATTGCTAATATTTTTCTCTCAGATAAAAGCTCTGATGTCCAGCCTACTTCAGCAGCCTTCTAGACTGGGATGCAGCCTGGTCAATGGAAAGGACACTCATTTGGGATTCAGAGGCCCTATCCCTGTCCCTTACTACCTGGGTGATTCTGAGCCTTCTCGAGGGTTCAGTTTACTCACCCATTGTCTAAATGGCTTCTAAATTCTCTTCTATCTCTAAAATAGTGATCCCATGATCAGAAACCCAATGATGTGGTGGATCCCTGATAAATGGGAGCAAGTTAAAGTCTTTTCTAACTTAATTTGAGGCAGATACCTCGATCAAACCCCAGAGTTTGTAATAGACTTCATTCCAAGTGATTTAGTGGTGAATAAAGTAAATGTTTTAAAAGAGAACATTACTTCCATAAAAATTGGAAGCCCATTAAGAATAATAGATTTGAGGCAAGGGGGTCAGAAATAAGAAAAGAGCATTGGGAGCCTTGCCTCATAAACAGCACACAGGTATTTAGTGCATTACTAATTTTAAAATAGTTGCCTACAAAGTGACATTCTCTCATTCTCTCTCTCTCTCTCTCTCTCTCTCTCTCTCTCTCTCCATATGTGTATATGACATATGTGTATATATCTATCTCTATCTCTTTCCCTCCCCCTTTCTCTAATGAACTGTGGTCTTGCAGAATTTACATGAGGCAGAAAGAACTGTTCCTTGCCTTGTGATAGTATCTTTCTGAAAGTAATCAGAGCTATCCAACCATTAGACGTCCAGTTGTTCACTGTCTTGATGCTCCTGTGACCAAATTATGAGTCAAACACATTTGGGATGAATGAGCTGTTTTCTTCCCTTCAACCTTCCAGAATGGGAAAAAAAAGCAAGGAAATTGTGGTCTGTCCATTTTTTTTCTTAATAAAGAGGAGGGCAATTAAAGGCACTCAACTGCAAACGTTTTTTTTTTTTTTCCTTCTTTTAATTTTTTCTTTTTTTTTTATGGTAGGCTTGCTCAGCAACAATAGACCAGCAGTGCTTATATCAAAGCCATGTTATGTTGTGCTCTACTCCCCATGACCCCCTGGTAAAGCTATTTTGTTCTTCTTTCATAGGGCAACCCCTACATGTGCAATAATGAATGTGATGCAAGTACCCCTGAGCTGGCACATCCCCCTGAGCTGATGTTTGATTTTGAAGGAAGACATCCCTCCACATTTTGGCAGTCTGCTACTTGGAAGGAGTACCCCAAGCCTCTCCAGGTTAACATTACTCTGTCTTGGAGCAAAACCATTGAACTCACAGATAACATAGTTATAACCTTTGAATCTGGGCGTCCAGACCAAATGATCCTGGAGAAATCGCTTGATTATGGACGGACATGGCAGCCCTACCAGTATTATGCCACAGACTGCTTAGATGCTTTCCACATGGATCCTAAATCCGTGAAGGACCTATCGCAACACACAATATTAGAAATCATTTGCACAGAAGAGTACTCCACGGGGTACATGACAAATAGCAAAATAATCCACTTTGAAATCAAAGATAGGTTTGCATTTTTTGCCGGACCCCGGCTTCGCAACATGGCTTCCCTGTATGGACAGCTGGATACCACCAAGAAACTCAAAGATTTCTTTACCATCACAGACCTGAGGATAAGACTACTGAGGCCAGCCACTGGGGAAATATTTGTAGATGAGCAACACCTGGCCCGCTACTTTTATGCCATCTCAGACATAAAGGTATATGGAAGGTAAGAGAATAACTGACTTCAATGGGTCTGTCTCTTCCAGATAGGATGGCGTTGTACTCATGCCGCAACCAATGACAGTGATCAATTTCCTCCGAAATGTTTTCCTAGCTGCCTCAAAGTTAGTTTCTGAATGCATTTAAGACACTTCTAATTCAGCAAGACTATTTAAACCAAATCCTTCAATCACTAAGCTTGACAGATTTTCAGAGCTTTTAAAACAGGACAAAGAAACACACACATATGGAGAGACTATCTCACAAAAGACAAAGGATCTTCCTATGTCAGGAGATTGTTTAGACATTTAAGGCAGTAAAGACCAGGAAATGGGGCCAATTAGTCTACAATGGAACTACAATGCTTAAAATAAAGATCTTGCTGGTGTCTTGGATGGTAGGCAGATATTTAGCATACAAGGTCTGTTTTTAAGTCAGGAAATAATGCATAAGAAAGTATCATGCATTTTTCTCATTCTGTGCCCTTATTTCTTTTTTCATATGTATTGAAAACACAGGAAAAAAGAATAACTTTTCCTCATAAATTGAGTAAAAACCATATAGGAAAAGGGAATGTGTTTATTATGTAAGGAATGGATCTTGTAATTCTCTGGTTTAATTGTGCCATTTTCTTGGTCTATTTCTAAGGTTTTTTAACATTGCATTGAATTTTATATACGTCCTCTCTTATAGGAGAAATTTAAGGGTACTGAATAGATCACAGACTGAGCAGACGTGACTTCTTCCTAGTTATTTTTTTTTTTTACTTTACTTTAAGGGAGATTTTTTTTTTAATAAATCTTTTGAGAGTCAACCAAGTAATCCATCTATAATAGGAGCCCAAAAATTTTGGTCAAAGAAGCTTAACAACAACAACAATTATTAGAGCCAGGACTACCCACCAAAGAGATTCCTTATTTATTTGTTTGTTTTTGTTTATTTGTTTATTCCTCCATTTATTTATTTGCTTTTGTTTAGAATGCCAGCTAAACAAGGGCAAAAGCATGAGGTAGGTATAGCTAGGGAAATGAAGAGCAGAGTCAAGGTATGGAAATACAAAAGAAAAAAAAATGGATCCAGGGATCCAGGTTGTGATGGGTACGTACCTGTGATCCGGGCTATCAGGGAAGCTGTGAAACTGGAAGATCACTTGAGTCTGGGAGTCTTGAGTTAGTGTTTAGCTAAGTGGATTGGGTGTTGGAACTAAGTGTGGCAATTATATGGGGAACCCCTAGGAGTGGGGAGTTACCAGGCTACCTAAGAAGAAGTGAACCTACCCGGGTCAGAAACAGAGCAGGTCATAGCTATAATAGTAGTGCCAATCAGTAGTGGCATCCGGCCCTTCTTTTATCACTTAATGTACTTTCAAATTGAGTGAGATAAGGAGACCCAGTCTCAAATGCAAAAGGAGAAAAAAAATAAGAAAAAAATAAAGGAAACTTTTAAAGGCAAAAAAAAAATGTATTACTTTAAATATTAGATCACCGTGTGCAAACTACAACTCCCTGCCGTCTGCTTTAGTACAGGCCTCAAACTAAGATTTTTAAAACTGTTTGTCAGTAAAGTTTTATTATATTTAATAATGTAAAAATCATTCTTAGCTTTCTTGTCCTTATAAAAACAGATGGAGGACCAGATTTGCCCCTTGAGCTATAGTTTATTAATACCTGTATTAGAGAAAGAATAAAGTTAGGCAAAAAAAATGTATTCATATATATTACTTTTATCAAGCAATTGAAACAGGGGCCATTAAGTACAGTAGAAGGAACACTGACTCCGGAGTCAGAGGAACTGGGTTCAAATCCCTCCTCTGTTGATTATTATTATATGATATATTATCCTGTTAACTTAGGAAACTCATTTAACCTTTCTGGGCCTCAGTTTCCTCATCTGTAAAAGGAGGAGTTTTGATAAGATTGCCTCTATGGTCCCTTCCAAGTTTAGATCTTTGAAGTTTTGTTTTGTTTTGTTTTGTTTTGTTTTGTTTTGTTTTGTTTTGTTT
>NW_020951391.1:4618923-4624170 GCF_900497805.2 Vombatus ursinus | reverse complement strand
TTTGTTTTGTTTTGTTTTGTTTTGTTTTGTTTTGTTTTGTTTTGTTTCAAGTAGAGGAGTTCTTAGTTGTCTCTTAGGTCAAACCAGAGAAAGGTTATAGATCCTGACCAAGAGAGATCTTTGCTTAGTAATCCTAGTATGATATAATGCCTATACTTACAGGATCTGTTGGTAGAGACAACATTTTTATTTGTACACCAGGTGAAGAGCAAGCATGTAGTGCCTTTCTCCTGAATGGACAGCATGCTGGAGGGAGCCCTGTCTACTATTATAGTGCTGAGAATCAATAGCAATAGAACCATTTTCTAGGCTCCTGAAAATTCATAGCAGGAACAATTCTTCAAAGTCAGATAAATTCTAGGATCAAGTATCCCCTTTTAAATTTATAGAATAATGGTGATAATATAAATAAATGAGTGAATAATAAAGCATTCATTAAACACTTACTGCATGCCAGGCACTGTGCTAAGACCTGAGGATACAAATAAAACCCAGAAAAGCAGGATAGAAGGGCCTGGGATGCTATGACCCATGGGGTCACAAAGAGTTGGACACAACTGAATGACAACAACCACAACAACAGGCCTCAAGTAGCTTATATAGTAATGCTGTTTCAGGGTTCTGTGGCGGAACACACAATCCATTCATAGCTGGGTAAGGAACATAATCAGAGCATAGGTGGCAAGGTCTGGAAATGGCTGAGAAGGGCGTATCACTCCATAATGACGGCCTGATGAGGAATTAGACTCCACATGGTTATGAGAAAGTTGGGAGATAGGGTCTAGATCAATGGTGTCAAACTCAAATAGAAACAGGAGCCACTAAACCATACATAAAGATCCCTTAAGGCAGCATGTTGACAGAAAGCCGCATGTTAACACTCTCTATGTTTTGTTGTATTTGTATTTATCATGTTAAATGTTTCCCAATTACATTTTTAATCCGGTTTGGGCTTCACTCAAGAATGTTGCTGGCTGCTATGGTCTTGATGATTGTAAAACAGGGGAGATAGGATTCAAAACTGGTTGATTGCCCAGACAGTTGTAACCAATGCATTGGCGTCAGCTTAAAGGTGTATCTCTAGTTCTAGTTCTTAACATTATCTTTGTATCTTAGACCCCTTTGGCCGGTTGGTAAACCTACAGACCCCTTCTCAGAATATGTTTAAATGCATAAAATAAAATGAATCAGATACAAAAGACGTAATTTGTGTTGAAATACAGTTTGTATATATATGTATATATGTATGTATATATACGTGTATATATATATATATAAGCTCATGATCCCCAGTTTAAGCTCATGACTCCCTCTTTTAGAAGCTATGATGTATCCCTTTGCTACCTATGCTCTTGAAGCTGAGCTCATTTTCACCTTGACTTTGTATTTATTTGTGGGATAATGTGTCTTTGAGTCTAGGAGGAGACGGTGATGGTTTGTCCAACCATTTTTACTATACCACCTTAGTAAATACCCATTTCTAAAAGTTAATCGTCTGGCTAATTGATATCAACTGGTAATCAATGAGGGAAGTACACCAGTAGGGACCACCCCACACACCACTTTGGATTATTCCCAGAACCCAGAAGGAGAAATGGAGTAGCTGACCTCTGGGGGTTCAACTTCTCATTATGAAAGGTATACGATAGTAGCCCTAGAGCATATATTTCATATACGCTTAATGTTTACTCATTTGTCCATATGTTTTGTTTGTTTGTTTTTCCTTCATTAGAATGTAAGTTCTTGAGGACAGGGACAATCTCATTTCTGCCTTGTATATTCGCACATAATATACTTGTTGTTCAATCATTTCAGTTGTGTTCAACTCTTCATGACCCCATTTTTGGGTTTTCTTGGCCAAGATACTGGAATTGTTTGTCATTTCCTTCTCCAGCTCATTTTACAGATGAGGAAACTGAGGCAAACAGGGTTAAGCGACTTGCCCGGGGTCACACAACTAGTAAGTATAAGGCCAGATTTCAGCTCCAGAAGATGTGCCCAGGCCTAACACTCCATCCACTGTTCCACCTAGCTGCCCAAATAAAAGTCCCACCAAGATTTGAATTAAGATCACTGGATTCAAGGTCCAGAGGGCTAACCACTACACCATGGCACCTTTGCATAATATACTATCTGGTACATGTTAGGTACTTAATAAAAGTTCATTGATTTGAATTACCCATTTTATCAGGGCAAAGAATAGATACTATGGTATAGTGTGCAGAAGAGTAGAGTCAGTTGTGTGACCATGGGCAAGTCATTTAGTCTAGGAGTTTTCACACCAACAATGGAATCACAAGTTAGGAGTAAAAACAATAGCTACAAAAATATATCAGGCCTCAAGTTCCTAAAGTCCAGTTATTCTGCCAATTCTCATTTATCTTCTTTTAAAAGGACAGTCCTGTGGCTTTTTCAAAGTGTTATATACTGTGTTTGTATTTTTTGTGTTCTTAAGAAATTTATAATTTGTCAAACTAGTTATTCAAAATACAATTTCAAAATGTTTATGTGACTTCCATTCTTGACCTACCCAAGATCATTATATAATATTAGTTCGGACTCTTACAGACAATGTGTCTTACACTTTACCCTTTCCCTTGTATTCTTCTCTGTCGTGACTACCTCCACCACTATTAGCACAATAGCTCCCTTCTTTATCTGTGACTCACCTCCCTGGCCTTTATTTTTCACTCGTGACCTGAAAGCCACTGAGGTCATAGTCAGTAGATGAAATTCTGGTTTAACTGAGTTCTGGAACTTCTATAATGTCTCACTCAGTTACTTGCAAACTGAGTTATAACTTTAGCTAGAAAGCACCTCAGAGATTATCTAGGCCAGGGGTGGGGAACCTGCGGCTTGGAGGCCAATGTGGCCTAGGCCCTTGGCCTCGGTTAACTCCCTGGATTTTTAAATGACAAAAGTGAGACCCAAAGAGGTTAGTCAAATCAAGCCAATAAGCATTTATTAAGTACTTACTTTGTGCTAGGCACTATGCTAAGCACTAGAAATACAATATAAGCAAAAAGAAACAGTTCCTTCTTTCAAAGAGCTTACAATCTAATGAGGGAAAACACATGAAAGGGAGCTGAAAAGAGGAAGGGAGGTAGGTAGTGGTTAAGTCTGGAGAGTCAGAAGCAAAACCAGGAGAGAAAATGAAGGATCCTTGTCCTAGGCCATTCCACAAAATGGATGTTCATTCTGGAAAGAACTCACCAGTGAGAGAAAGGGGTCACAAGGATGCTGGGATCTTCCAGGATGAGAAGGCCACATGTGCTGAGGAAACTTCTGGAGTGAGAAGTCTGAAAAGTGAGAAGCTGACCCAGGAGAAGAAATATAGGGTAGCTGTCACAGGTCCTTCACAAAATGGAGGTTCTGGGAAGAATGGGAGAGGGAACTTTGTTCAATTGAAGGAATATTTATATTTATTCTTCCACAGTTTGGGGTGTAGACAGATACGTACTCAACTAAGTATAATATAGTTTGGCATGATGAGGTAAAAGAGAGAGATAAACACCACTCTAGGAAAATTAGATAGAGGGAACAATTTCAGCTGGGGGCATCAGGGAAGATTTCAAAGAAGATCCCCAATCTGAGCTGAACCTTAAAGGAAGAGAAGATTTTTGAGACTTAATAAAGAGGAGGAATGCATTCCAAGCTTTGGGGACCTCTCTGTGAGTGAACAGAGGAGGGAGATGGAATATCTAGCCTGAGGACAAACGTGTTCCAGTTTGATTGCTAACGAGAGTGAGTAAAAGGAAATAATGTGAAGTAGGGATTGAAAAGTGGGTTAGGGTCAGATTGTGGCAAATCATACTCAAGAGACTTAAAGGTTGACACTATTTATAAACCTGGAGCTTCTAACTCCTAGTTTCTATCTAGAACTTTTGTCCTGCCCTTCCTTTCCAAGCCCCTTTCACGGATTACTGTCTCACATCGCTTACTGCTTCAGGTCAGCCTCAGGCATGCTTAACTTGTAATTCCCCCATCACATTCTCAACACCCTCCACAGTTGTCTTACCACTGGACATATGGGGTGTTCAGGGAGTACTAGCACCTCTAGTGTGAGGATTGCCAAGATCTTTCCAGGGCTGCTCATCTACCTTTGGTGTTCACTTTTACCCAACTCTCACCTATAGCTCCAAGAAAATAGCATATGCAGCAGCCACACCCTGGTAAACCATCTCAGCAGATAGATGAAACCAGGTTGAGAGTAACCAACAGGCCTCAAACCCAACAGTGAGTTAGGTGGATGTTAACCCTAAGCATATGAAGACTTTCCCTAGGCAGAATGGGTGGATGAGCAAAATGGGTTCCAATGGCCATGAAAGCAGCTGAAGCAGTCACTGTGGAGTGCTTAGAACTTGGTCAGGCATTGAAGACACCAAGGTCATCCACTGCATCCAACTGCCATTGCCAGTTGTCTTGACTTTTGTCCTATCACTGGACTTCTATGACTCAGAAAGAGAGAATGAGGCTGATGACTTTGTGCAACACTTCCTCACTTGAATCCAATTCACGTCCAAATCAAGGCACTACCAATGATATTATTGTCCTCTTTGAAAACAACCACTGGGAGAAGAGACAACGTCTTGGATGCTTTAACCCCTTAATTTCTGGAACTTTCACTTCTGGAATGGCTCTCCTATTTCAGGTCAGTGTTATCCATGCTTTATTTCACTATCTACTGCACCAGATATCTGTTTGCCACATTGATTGCACCCCCCCCCACCCCATCAACCACGATCAAATCAATTCTCTCATTGCTCTTGGAAGGGGTGTATTAATCTACTCACCATCAGAGGAACTTTAGGGAACAAAGGACCCCACCCTGCCTACAATTTCAGGATATGTTGTTGAGGGCAGATACTGTCTTTGCTTTTGTATTTAGACCCCTAAGCCTTTAACACAATATATGGAACATAGTTAGCATTTAACAAATGTTTTTTAATTTTAAAAAGTTAATTCACTTGTTCATTCCTATTCATTCATTCATTCATCTCCTTTGCATGTGCAGAAGTATCCTTTGTTATTTTATGTTTGCTGGAGATGGGGAGGCAGGAAATATCCTCTTCCTACTTCCCCTTCTCCTCTCCCTCCATTTCCTCTTCTCCCACTCTTCTTTGTCTTTCTTTCCTTCTCCTCTTCCTTTCCTCCTCCTTGTCCTCCTCCTTGTCCTCCTTCTTTATTTCTTCTTCTTCTTCTTCTTCTTCTTCTTCTTCTTCTTCTTCTTCTTCTTCTTCTTCTTCT
>NW_020951391.1:4526840-4618913 GCF_900497805.2 Vombatus ursinus | reverse complement strand
CTTCTTCTTCTTCTTCTTCTTCTTCTTCTTCTTCTTCTTCTTCTTCTCCCCCTCCTTCTTCTCCTTCTCCTTCTTCTCCTTCTCCTCCTTCTTCTGCCTCTTGTTAAATTCATAACTATACATACAGAATATTGATGAGTTACTGATGATTTTTATTGGTAACTAATTTCTGGGCTTAGATATCTCTTTAGAAATATTCATTAGGTCACTATCCCTGGTACAGGAAACCAATATTTTTAGCTTAAATTTTAGGATACTTTAAGGTTAGCAAAACACTTTACATACATTATTTCAAGTACCTATAATTATTACCATTTTACGTGTGAGGAAACTGAGCCTTGCAGTGTGTCTACATGATCTCCTCAAAGGTTACACAGTTAGGAAACGTCAAAGTAGGAATTTGAACCCTGATCATTCTGGCCATTTTGACTTATTGCTTGCAAAAAAAAAACCCAACAACCTGTATGTAGTTTTGGTTTGATTCATGAGTAAATATTGAATCACATAAAGATATAATGTTTGATGGAAGTCTGTTTTTGGAGAGGTCACCTTGCCTCTTGCTGAATGCTAAAACCCTTGCTAAATGCTAAATGGGACAGAGGCAGAATGATACAGTGAAGAGTCATCAGAGCTGATTTCATCTCTTAGATCTATTTATTTCTGCCCATATGACCTTAGATAGCCTCCTGGATTCAGCCTCTCTAAGCCTTGTCCTCCAGCTATAAAATGAGAATTTTGGAATAGATGATGCCTTGTGTCCCTTCCCGCCCCTGATGAAGGATCCCATCATGCCTTACTCTGCTTACTATATCCTGATACGTGAATGTTGAAGTTAGAAGATTTTATGAGATTAATTCACCTTCTTATTGGCCTAAGACCCATCTAAGACCACTTTACTAGTGGCAAGAGCTCAAGTTTTCCATGATCATTTTCATTCTTCAACTGGCAGCTGTTGATTCAACCTCCATTTTCCACCTCTCGATGTGTATTTATTAAGATAATGTGGGGACAAGGGAGGAGACACAGCTGGAAGTGACTTCAGCATTTCTACTATACTTCCATTATTTGACAAACCTAATAATCTTCATGAATTCCTCCTGACTTATGGCTGTCCTGCTCTACTAAATCAGGGTGATTTTCTCTGGTGAATAATAAAGGATTGCAATGTGCCAGTACCTTAATTACAGAGAGCCTCTCTTAGTCTTGATCTCATTTTAATTTACAGGGTAATACTACAATAATATCGCTAATGGAAGGTACATTAAAGGGCATCAAGTAGCATTAACTATATTAAATTATGGTACTTTTGTTAATTAACTGCTGAAGCAAGATGGTCCTAATGGCTAAAAAGGTCGACTAATGCATAAATAAAACCCATGGAGAAGGGAAGGAAGATAAGCAAGGTGCATATTTGGGGGGGGGTGGCAACATTATTTTTTTTCTTGCAGGAACATGTTAAATGCAAAGGATGTGATGCATAAAAAAAAGCATTTTCTTGATTTTCTTATTTCTTTCTTTTGTCTTTCAAAGCTTTCAATAGAAAAGTTTGGACCAAAAATCATTTAGAAATCTATGCTTTGTAGAAAATAATTCTCAGACTTAGTATTTGTTCAAGTGAAAGTTTCCATAGAGGTGCTGTTATTCAAACCATCCAAAAATAACTCTTGTAATTGTTAAATCTGAAAGGTGAAAGTGACAATTTGTCAGTATATGCTTAATTTGGGAGATATCCTTGTACATTATTAACATTGCATCAGTGTCCTGATTTCTTTTTTTTTTCAATTTGGGTTTGGGCATGGGGACAAATGGGTTGATTTAGTGGGAAATTATTGTGTTTGACCAAGGAATTAATAATGAGTTTTGAGATTGTTTTTTTTCTTGATAAATAGGAAAACTCATGTCTGTTATTTCCCATTGCTTACCTCATTGCATTAATTTGATTATTGGCAATTATTATAAATTACTTAGTCTCATTGGAACACTATTCTTACCCATAAAACATCCATTTCAACATGATCCCCCAAGTACTTTCCTTCTTAAACTGACCCTGATCTCACTCACTTAGGAACCTGTCCTTCCCTACTTGGTCCTAGATACATATGGAAAGACCATCCACAGGCAAAGTCACTCTGGCTATGTACTGGAAACTGAATCTCACTTACACTTAGGGGAGACTAAAACTCATTACTATAGAACTTAACTAATTTGGATTCTTTCAAAATTCAATTCATAATAATTTGGAGATAAACTAAGCTAAAATTCAATTCTATTAAAAATTATTAAATGTCTACCACGTGTAAAACAGAATTCTAGATTTCATAACATAAAAAGTGGAATAGTCTCTACCTTCCAGGGTACTTTTGGCATTGCCATTTCTTAGGCTAGGTTGCTGATTAAAAGTGAAGAAGTAACATGTTTCACTTTAATCTTTATACCTACCTGAACTATGAAACTCAGGTTGTATCTCAGCTATAAAAGGAGAGAGCTAGACTGGATAATTTTGTAGTTTGTCACAACTCTAAAACTCTATAATTCAATTCTGAATGAAAAGTGTGAGGTCACCTAACTATTGTTTTGTCATTTGAACAACTCTAACTCCAAATTGTCTAACACATGAAAACCAAAAATACCAACCCTTTAATTGTGGGTTGCCCCATGATAGCATCAATGTCTAACAAGAGATTCTTAACCCTAGGGACCTTGGCCAACTACAAAAATGAAATCTTAGGCATACAAAAGAGCCTCAGAAGTTATCTTATCCAACCTGCTCTCCAGTATGTGAATTTCCCAGTACAAACAACATCTCCTACAGATCAACCTTCTGTTTGAACAATACTAAAGATGGATCATAGCATCATTGATTCAGAGTTAGAAGGGACCTTAGGAGTGCTCAGTCCCACATAAGGAAATGCATTCCATTTTTTGTAGACTGCTTGATTAGAAAGTATTGTTTTCATTATCACTCAATAAAGAAATATTTGATAAGCATTTCCTATGGACCGATCAGCTGGTTAAATAATAGCAATACAAAGGCAAAAAAATGAAAGCCCCTACTCTTACATGCACATATCTAAGGAAATGTGATATTTATATATAATAAATGCAAGATAATGTGGGGAAGGGCTAATAACTGAGGAAGGGGTGATCAGGAAAAGCATCATATTGGAGATGGTGCATATGCTAAACTTTGAAGGAAAGTTGGGGGTTCTAAGAAGCTAAGATGAGGAGAGAAGACAGTAAGATATTGTAGAAAAACCTCCAGAATCAAAGGACCAGATTTTAAATCCCCATCTGATACTTACTATCTTTGTGATGTTGAGTAAGTCACTTAATCTTTCTGGGCCTCAGTTTCCTCATCTGTAAATTTAGGAGTTCAGACGAGATGTCCTCAGAGGATCCTTCTAGCTTTCAATCATAGGAGAACGCTAGCACAAAGATACAGAAATGCCGACTAGAGTGTGATATATGAGGAACAGCAAGGCCAGTTTGTCTAGACTGTGTCCTCCACTGCTGCCAAAGTGATTTTTCTTAAGGGTAGATCTGATCATGTCACTTGCTCCCTGTTTGATAAACTCTACAGGCTCCCTATTGGGAATTATACAGAAAGTCTTTGGTTTAATTTTGAAAGCTCTATACAATTTAACTCTGACTTCTTTTTCCAGCCTAACTGTACACTATTATTCCAGTCATACTCTACAGTGGAGCCAAATCAGCCTTCTTCCTCTCCTTCACTTGTGACACTACCATGCTCCCTGTCTGTACCTTTGTGTTGGCTGGCCTTCATGCCTGGAATGCATCTTCTTCTCACCTCTATCTCTACCCTCTCCTTGCTCAAGATGCAACTCAAGTACCATCTTCTACAGGAAGACTTTCGTTATCCTCCAAATGCTAAAGTCTTCCCTTTCAAACAACCTTGAATTCAATTATTTTTGCATTTGCTTTTTTCTGTACGTGTACAGATTTATATATACATATATACACACATGTACATATATGTATATATGCATATTTATATATGTACATATGTGTATACACGGAGAGAGAGAGATGGACGCAAGAGATTCTTTCATTCATTGTATTAGTATCCACAGTAATGATGCAGTACTTGGCACAAAGTTGGCGCTTTGTAGATACCTATTACTGATTGATTGGTATAGAAACCTCTTGCAAAGACGAGCTTGAGCCAGCTTTGAATGCTTAATAGAAAAGTTTTTATTTGATCCGAGAGATGATAGGAAGTCTTGGGGGGAGGAGGTAGGCACTAAGTGACTATGTGGAGTTTGCAGGACTTGGAATCAGGAAGACAAATTTGAGTCCTGCCTCAGACAAATACTTGCTATGTGTCCTTGGGCAAGTCATTTAACCTCATACATCCTGAGTTTTCCCATTTGTTAAAATGGGGATAACAATCTCATCTCACAGGGGTGTTGTAAAGATCAAATGACATAACATACTGAAAGCATGTTGCAAACTTTGATACATAATATAAATGTTAGCTTCTTCTCTTCCTCCTCCTTCTCTTCCTCTTCTTCCTTCTTCTCCTCTTCTTTCACATTCTTCTTTTCCTCCTTCTCCTCTTCCTCTTTTTCCTCCTTCTCTTTCTTCCATGGAACACTGAGCTTGGAGTCAGGAAGACAAATTTAAATGTGACTTCAGGCACTTCCTAGCTATGCAATGCTGGGCAAGTCACTTCACCTCTCTTTGCCTCAGTTTCCTCAGCTGGAAAAGGGAGATAATAACAGCACTGACCTCATGGGGTTCTTGTGAGGATGAAATGAGATCATATCTGTAAAGCACTTACCCTGGCACCTGACAGAGTAGGGGTTATATAAATACTTATCCCTTCCTTTCCCCCTGCTCGTGAAACTCAAAGCCCCCCTTGCTTTTTTGGCCCTCACCTTGTGCTGCTATCTTTGTTTTCACTTAAGAGAGTTTTCCCTGGGGACTTTCCCCTCCCTGTGTCCTGCTTCTGGAAGCTCAGCCCACGTTCAGCCTGTCTCTGTATTTAAAGTATTGGGCTCCCACCTCTTAGTAACCTCTCCAGGTTTATAGTTATTTCTCCCCTGACGTCAGTGGCCCTCTTTTTAGCACTCGGTCCTGAAACCCAGTACAGGGCAAGTCTAAGTATTCCCTATGCCTTCTCATTTCCACACTTAAAATCCCCAGTTCCTTCAATTACTCTATAGTTTGAAAGAATCAATGCAACTGGGTTGTCTTCCCACGGGGAGAATGATGTCTAGCAAATACAAATGCATAAATATAGGTTTTAGTAACTGTGATTAAAAATAAACTTAAATGTTACTACTTAACTCTGGTTGAAATCCTTAGAATAAAGATTTATGAAGTCCCAAGACTTTATGTGGACAACTGAGGGTCATTCTGTTTGGTAGCATATTTTTAAAAATCTTTTAGGACTCCTTGATTTATAAAGAGAATATGAGCACGAGCAACTGGTTTACCTCTGAGATTTGTGACAGTGTATGGTGAGAATGTATCTAATAATTCCTGCAATTAAATTATGAACTTCATTAAAGTACCCAAAAAATTGCTTAGAAGCTTGTCAGTTTATTCTTAATTCTCTGGGGCTACCAGCATGTATGCATGTATGTATTTATTTTAAGCAAGTGGGTCATTAAGGAGGAAAGAGACTTTCTTTTTAAGAATACAAAAGGGTTTTTAGGCAAAATAACACACAAGGAAGTAATGAAATGATTTCTACCCTCCCTTAATGTAACCATTTTACAGAAAGCATGATGGTTTGATCTGGGTCCGCAGACAAGAAACAATGTGAATATGATTCATCTATTTGTCAATTCCAAAGGCATTTTTAACCAATCAACAAATCATTAAGTATCTATTGTCACTGTTGTTCAGTCTTTTCAGTTGTGTCCTACTCTCTGTGACTTTAGTTTAGGGTTTTCTTGGCAAAGATACTAGAGTGGTTTGCCATTTCCTTCTCCAGCTCATTTTACAGATGAAGAAACTGAGGTGAACAGAGTTTAGTGACTTGCCCAGGGTCACATAGCTAGTAAGTGTCTAAGGCCAGGTTTGAACTGAGGAAGATGTGTCTTCCTAACTCCAGGCCTGACACTCTTTCCACTGAGCCATCTAGCTGCCCTAAGCATTTATTAAGCACCTACTAAGTGCCAAACACTGTGCTGGGGATCACAGGCACAAAAGCAAAAATGAAACAGGACTTGGCCCCACTGATCTGCTGTTCTTTTAGAAGAGCAAATGATTATGTATATACATACATCCCAAATAAATACAAAATACTCTTTGCGGGCAGGACATTTGCAGTTAGGGGGATCAGGAAAGACTTATTAATCGCCTACAGCGTTTTAGTTGCTAGAAATACAAAAACAAAAACTAAATACTGTCTGTCCTCAGGTTTACTTCCCATGGGACATCTCCCACAAGTTATACATAATCTAGGCAATGGAAGTTTCAAAGATTCTTGATGTTTTTATCTTTAGATTTGAAGGCATGGAGCAACAAATCTATTAAAACAACAACAAAACAAAACAAAACAAACAAATGAAAAAATTGACTCACTACTATCAGCCCCAAAGCTCTCATGCATTTGTCCGATCCTGGGTTCCACAAAGGGGCTATTTTCTAGAGTTTCTACAAACATGAGGACACATTTGTGAATGTGAATATTGTATTGGCAATTGTGTCCTATCAATGACCTGATCATTTGTATCCCCTAGATTAAAGGATTCTGTGTTGATATTGCCATACCAACTCGCAATTTAATTGTCGGTCTTGGGATAGGGAATGCATTAATTCAATTGGGGTTGCCTTTAAAAAAATCATATTTACTTAAAGCAATAGTAACTGCCTTCTTTGGGGGCAGTTAAATGGGTTTTTGAAAGATCAGACAACGACAGAGGGGTGAGGAAATTTTAGTGCCTGTGGCTCTAAATTTTCTTTGGCAAAATATCAGTAAATGCATTTTACTTAATTCAATGTTAGCATCATCTTTCACTGTGGGTACAAAGTATGGCAGGATTGAAAGATTATCTTAGGGAAAGGGTAGCCTTGAAAGAGATCTTTTTTCCCTGATTTTTCATCCCTTCCTCCTGAACCTTGGGAAATGTTGTGTATCTTTCTTTAAGAATTATAGGAAATTGTGTTGAAATATATAGTTTTTCTTTTTGTTTTCTTTTTAAGCAGGAAAAATTGTAGTGGAACCATCAGCAAAGATGAGAAAAATTAAATGTCAAGAGGTACAATCTGCTGTATTTTGGAGATAAATAGAAATACTAAAGGATTTTTATTCCTTCCATATAGAAGGTCATCAAATTCTAACTACAGCAACAGTATCATGTATGAAGGGAAAAGTAAGATTAACTAATGGGTAACTAAGTGATGCAATGGAAAGAGTGCTAGGCCTGGAGTTAGGAAGACTCATTTTTATGAGTTCAAATTTCGCCTCAGACATTTGCTGTGTGATCCTGAGCAAATCACTTAACCCTGTTTGCCTCAATTTCTTCACATGTCAAATGAGCTTGAAAAGGAAATGACAGGGGCAGCTAGGTGGTGGAGTGGATAGAGTACTGGCCCTGAAGTCAAGAGGACCTGAGTTCAAATTTAACTTCAGACCAAACACTTGACACTTACTAGCTGTGTGACCCTGGGCAAGTCACTTAACCCCAATTGCCTAAAAAAAAAGAGAGAGAGAGAGAGAGAGAGAGAAGGAAATGACAAACCACCCTAGTGTCTTTGCCAAGAAAACCCCAAATGGGGTCATGAAGAGCCAGACACAACTGAAAAAACTGAACTACAAAAGACTAACTGGTATTTTATTTCTTAATGTCTTTCATCTTGTACAGAAGATACCGATAACTGGTCCTAGCTCAGTGTTAGTGGAATCTATTCTATACCTCACAAATAACTTGGGTACTAATTATCAGTAATAACTTAGTAATCTTAAGCCCAGTATTGCTCTATGCCAAAGGCTTCTTAGAGTCCCCATATTTTGGACCCCCGCCTTTCCAAACATTCCTTCCATCAGCATTCATTGCTAGGGTCTGCAATTGTCTTGTTTTGTTATGGCTAGCTGCAGGATATCTGCTTTCTTGATATTCTGGAAAGAACAAGATAGCCAGGTGAGATTGCTGCTCCCAAGACACCCCTTAGCTTCACGGATTGGTCAATTTTGTATTATTAAAGTGCATATTGTCAATTAGATTACAAGATACTCCTGAGGTTCAGAATGGAGGGAACTGAGTATTTCTAGGAGTCAGACATATAACGCTGTCACTCCTGAGATAAGATAGTGGCTTCATGTAGCAGCTGGGCTAGATGCTAGTAAACTAAGACAGTTTAATTAATAGTTTGGCTGGAATGCAGAGTCCTCGAAAGGGGGAGTCTGAAATAAGCCTAGAAAAAATAGGTAGAAACCGAATTGTGGAGGCTCTGACATATCAACTTATGGATTTCAGACTCCCCTCTCAAAATCAGTAAATACACACACGTGTGCATGCACACACACACACTTTAAAGTTTTCAAAATTGGGCAGCTAGATGGTCCACAGGATAGAACAATGGGCTTGGAATCAGGAAGATTCATCTTTCTGAGTTCAAACTGGTCTCAGATACTTATTTCCGTGTCACCCCGAGCAAGTCATTTAACCCTGTTGACCTCAGTTTCCTCATCTGTAAAATAAGCTGAAGAAGGAAATGGCAAACCACTTTCAGTATCTTTGCCAAGAAAACCTTAACTGAATAACAACAAAAAAGGATTTCAAAACACTTTGTACATATACCTCATTTAATCCTTACAACAACCCTGTGAGGTAGGTGTTATTATTATCTCCATTTTACAGACGACAAAACTGAGGTTGAGGGAAGTGATGTGATTGGGAGCCACTGAAAGTTTGTGAATGAAGGATTGATATGATCAGGTCTATGCTTCAGGAAGATTATTTTGGCATCTGGGTTAAGGGTGGATTAGAAAAGGCAAAAGCAGGAAAACCAATCAGGAGACTATTTCAATATTCCAGGATAAAAGAACTGAGCTTTGAACTCAAGTGGGCCTATGTAAGTGGAGAGAAGGGGATAGTTACAAGTGATTTGGTAGAAATAGAATTGTTAAGGCTATGCAATTGATTGGCTATATGGGGGATGAGGAAGAGGATAACATCCCAAATGACTCCAATGTTACAAGTTAGGTGACTGGAAGGATGATGGTAACCACAACAGAAATAGGGAAGTGGGACATACATTTGCAGATATGGCCAATATGTAGATTTGTTCTATGCAACTATAATTAAAAAGGAAGAGCTTTTAATGATGGGGGCTTGGAGGTTGGGAGAATTGGTATTGGGGGGAGGCTAGTGATACTAAATAAAAAGAAAGAAAAAAAAGAATGTCAATGTATCATTAAAAATAAACAGGAGAGCAGAAGGAAGTTATGAATGAGATATCGACAAGATTTGAAACAACAATATTAATTTTGAAATATATGCCTCAAAGTATTTTTTAAGAAATTGGGAAGTCTGAAGTTGCTGAAGGGGAGGGAAGTGAAAGGGCATTTAGAAATGGCAAGAAAGGGCAAAGGGAATATGATGTTCAAAGTCCCAAGGGTAGAAGTTGGCAACCAGGCTAGCTTGTTGTGATAAACATATACATCTAGATAGAAACGTTATGTGGGATAATTAGATATTTTAAAAATGGAGAAATTAGGGCAGTTATGGAGGCTCTTTAATGTCAATCAACCAATCATTAAGCATGGATTAGCACATACTGTCTTTCAGATACTATGTAGGTGCTGAGGGTAGACATACAAAAGCAAGACAATGTCTTTTCTCAGAGAGCTTACATTCTACTGAGTGACAGGTTGTTGTAATGCTATAAGTTAACAATGGGAAACCACTTAAGTCCTAGTATAGAAATGGTATGATAATAAGTGTTCAGAGACCTATGTACAATTGACAACTATTCTACCAGCTCTGAATAGGATAGTTAGGAATAAGAATAATGAGAGAGAAAGAGAGAGAGAGAGAGAGAGAGAGAGAGAGAGAGCACTTTAAAGGCTTATAGGGATTTAGGTGATAAGGTGATAAGGGCCTGCATTAGAATAATATCTACAGAAATGGGGGTGAAGAGTGTGACCCTAAGGTGTGGGCCTAAGCATCAGAAAATATGATAATGTTATTATTAGAATCATAGATATACATAGAATATTTCATCAGAGTATATACTCAGGGAATTTTCTTCTAAAGGGAACCTTTATGTAAAACTCAATCATAAAAGATATAATTTTTATTTGTCAAACAAACCAAAGAAACTAAAGCAACTAATTTTTACAATGATAAATAAAATTTAGTTTAAAATACAAACTCTGAAAATGAGATGCAAAAATATCAAAATTTCTTGGAGACATTAGAGTGTGCCTGGGGATTCCCAGCACACGTCTGTGCATGGCATAATGTACATCGGGAGGAGCTGCCTGTTTGAATTGTTTATCTTCAACATAAAATCATAAGATTTTGGGCTAGTTGGTACCTTCGAGATCATCTGGTCCACAACTCTTTATTTCAAATGTGAGGAAACATGTTAGCTCTCAGAGATGAAGAATAACTGTACTTGCAGGATGAGAAAGGATCAGGGGGTAGATTTGACAAATCCTTGTTAAGTAAATGAATGAATGAAACTTTATACAGAAAGCACTTTCAAAAGAATATATTACTCTTTTGCATTTTTAATTCCCATCCAAATTCAAATACCATTTCTTTAGCTCTTTAGAAACTAGCAGATGGCAAGTATTAACTTCTTTTCCAACAGCAGCAGGGATATTATCATTGGATGACCCCAAAACACAATGTAAGTAAATACAAAGAACCATTTCTGAACCTTTTAGACTTTAATCCTTTTATACATACCATTGGCATCTGTATATCATATGGCATTTGCCATGTTGAATAAATGGACCCTTTAGTTAAGAAAGAGAAAATAACAGTAACATGAGTTTAGACATTAGGAGTAAGGAAGGAAAGATAAAGGATCATAACATAAATTCATGGTTACAAATCCATAATCTTCTTTATGTATTGAAATGTTCATGTTTATTGATGATTGCTAACTGCATAATAACAAAATTAATTTTAGAAGAGATTAAGATCTGAGGCTGAATCCTGTGACTATTTGATTTGTTTAAAAAAGAAAGGAAAATTTAAAGACCTGTTTGAAGATGATGAAAATGAAAAAATCCCTGGCTATAAGAAATTTTAAAAAAAGAGAGATGAATTCATGTTCTATACTTCTTTATCTTCTCCACAGGGCTACAGGTTATACAAAGACAGAGTAGAATATTTGACCCACAATTCTGGCAGAAACACATTCCCTGGTCTGTTACTTGACTGTAGGTTGGAGGTATCTAGAGGTACCCGGGTGCTTCTGATTATATGCATTTTCTCCCCTCTCCATCCAGACATTGGCAAGAACCAGGGCCCCAGCTTCCCTTCAGGGCTTTGTCTTCGGGACTTTATCCAGACTTTTCTAGGTCTAACCTGCTTCTTGTTGAGTTAGGTGATCATCTCTATAGGACACACTGTACCTTCAGTCTACTAGGAATGGAAATTCATATGTATCTGTATAGGATGTAGAAAAAGCTAAAGATTTTTGCTCACCAGCTGCAGGTTATTTTGAACACATGAAATGTTTGTATAATATAAAGAAATGTGCAAATAGCAAAGAAGTCTAAAAGAAAAAAAACTTTTGGCACCACAGTCTGTTGCAATAGTAGATACTTAATAAATGTTAGATTGAATTGGATTGACTTCAGGAATTCATGAATATTAAGCACCACCAAATGCCTTTAATACTGAAAGTACTCAGACCTGAATAACATGCCTAGGGAAGGCAAAGTAGACTATCAGTACCTGCAAATGTGTCCAGTTTGGATAGTGCTGTGTGTATCAGGTTGTATTTATAGAAATTCTTAATATTTGACATTTCATGATTTCAGAAATCTACTACTTAAATCTTGAGTTTCAGTTACCAGAAGTCTTTAAACAAAGGCAGGTTAACCATTTGCTTAGCAAAGTGCCTGATACACAGTACACACTAAATAAATATATTGATTAATTGATAGATTGTTAAGTTAGAGGGAATTCTTAATTAGTTACAGGCTATACTAGATTGCCTCCAATGATCCTGCCAAACTTAGAGATTCTATGGTTCTATAAATAATTTCTATTAGTGATTCAAGGAATTTTATTAATATTTGGTCTTTAAGAACATATCAATTGGTAAAGAGGCACAGTCAAGCAGTGATCTATCATTTATTAGAAAGTGTCAAGGTCATTGTAAAAAGGAATGTAATGAATGCAATTACAGGACTGTCATTTCCAAGTCATTCATTCATTCATTCATTCATTCGATACACATTTATTAAAAGACTACTATATATTGGGCACTGAACTAGATACTAGTGACAAAAAACAAAAACAAAACAGTCTTTGACTTCCATGAGATTATATCTTATTGTGGGCAGTAAAATGTACACAGATAATATATGTGTGTATAAATGTGTATGTATATGCACACATATGTTATACAATATATACACACATATATATGCCTATATTTTTGTGTATATATGTATATATACATATGCTTACACTCACATATATGCATATATACATATACATGTGTACACAAAGTAGTTTTTGGAGACTTTAGAAACTGAGGAGAACCAAATAGTCCTCTCAAAGGAGATTGCACTTGGGATGAACCTTGAAGGAAGCTTAGCATTCCACAAATTACAGGTGACAAGGCAATACATTCTAGGCACTGGGAAAAGAGATGGCTAACAGAGTGCCTTGTAGTTAAAAAAAAAAAGTCAACAGTCCAGTTTGTCTATAATGCAGCATGCCTGAAAGGGTGTAACAGGTCACAAGCCTAAAAAGGTATGCTAGAGTCAAGTGTGAAGGGTTTTACACGATAAACTCTGTCACTAGTACTCTCTTATCACTTATCTGAATCCACCAATGACTTGTTATAGTAAAAGAAATCAGTCCAAAAGAAGATACTCTTTCTCCCTTAACACAAATAAGAGGGGGATGGCAATAGGCCCTGGGAATTTCGCACAATGAAATTAACTCCAGCTCTGCTGAAATATTGAGTAAAGTGCAGATTTCTAGGGCCCCATGTTGTTTAATCAGATTGAACGACAGGTTCAATTTTCAATACAAAGTTAATCCTACTTTCATTAAATATAAATGTTATTTATGGAAAGTAAGAGCTCTACCCAAGAGGCAAGAGGATCTCTCTTAGGGTTACATATCTTATATTTGCTTAGCATTGATGATTTTAAAGCAAGAAGTATCTTTGCAATCTGATTATTTGTTTCTTTCCTCAGTATTGATTACTCTATTAGATTTTTGCCTACTAACCGTGGTGTATGTAAAGATTTGCAGTATGATTTTGCTACGTGAGATATGGAAGACTGAGGAAATTACTTACTGTAATGTGGCTTTGACATAAACTGCAAGGAGAAAAGATCATTCTATATTCACAAAAAAAAAAAATTAAGAGCTTGCTCTGTGACAGGTATTATGCTAAGCATAGGAGATAAAAATGAAAAACAAGCCAGTCCCACCCTCAAGGAACTTATATTCCAAGGAAACTCATATAAGGCAGTTGTGGTCATAGTTCAAGAGGAGACATTGGCATATGGTATAGTTCCTGGTCAACCCTTCTCAGGTCATGGGCCACACAAAACTAGGTGGCGACAGGCTGGATATGGCCCTTGAGCAGGTTTGCTGACCCCTGGTCAGTCCATACTGAATAAATAAATAATGCTCCAGCACTTCTTAGAGCCCAGGGATTATTGGTACAATCCAAGGTCAGTTGCTATTGAGAAGCAGCCTTCGATTATTGTATGAATCCCTTTAATGGGTCTAAAATTAAGCATTAGTTCTGTCCAGAGGATCAATATAATTTCTTCTTCTTCCTTCCCTTTACAGATAGTTAGATCAGATAAATAGATGAACACCTGCCTACACCATGTTTCTAGAATTCTCCCCAGGCACAGATTTTGGTGAACACCAGACAAGAAGAGAATA
The DNA here is from genome assembly GCF_900497805.2 of Vombatus ursinus. Taxonomy (NCBI): domain Eukaryota; kingdom Metazoa; phylum Chordata; class Mammalia; order Diprotodontia; family Vombatidae; genus Vombatus; species Vombatus ursinus. The sequence continues at coordinate 4,604,835 of NW_020951391.1, read as the reverse complement.
GGAAAGAGAATTGGAATGTGTTAATATTCTCTGAGGCAGATTGACTAATTCTGGGGTCCCTTCTTAGAGAGTTCACTTACACAAGCCCTGATTCCCTTTAGGGCCTGGGCGTGTGTTTATTTTCACAACTGCCTCAGAGTCTCTTCCGACATAATGTAGACTCTGTGAGATAAAAACCACAGATAGAAAAGATTCGCTGGTTTATTCAGGGCAATTCCCTGTGTGCTCCAGGCCAAACATAGTTACCTTGATACATAGAAGCAAGGTAACTATGTTTGACATAGAAGAAGCAGGGGGAAAAAGAAAGTGGGAAAAAGGAGGAGCTTAAGTCTCAAAAACACATAAGAAACAAAGTAAGCTCCCTCTTCCATTCTGTGTAACTGTTTTCTTTTCCGTAATGATGATTAATAGCCCATGTTTACATACTGTTTTGCTACTATACAGCACTTGTATAATTTGGTTATTACCATATCTATCTTGTGAGACTGGGTGGCATTGTGGAAAGAGCCATTTTCAATGTCAGGAAGAACTCAGTTCAAGTCCCGCTATTGATCAAATTCACTATATGACCCTGAAAAGTCACTCATTTTCTAAACATTCCTGGGAAATCACTAAATATCTTTTGAAAGTTCTATTTATATGAAGTTACATTCATTCATTTAACAAGAATTTTGTCAATAAAAATCAATTATCAACCATAAACAATTGATCAATAAGGATTTATCAAATGTTCCTTTTGTGCCAGTTGCTAGATTAAGAACTCGGATTTAAAAAAAAAGTGACAACAGACCCATCCTCAAGGAATTCATATGCTAATGAAAGAGACAACATGTGTATGGGTATATACAAGATTGATGTAAAATTAGCACAAGGTGACCTTAGAAGGGAAGGGAGGGTAAAGGAATCACAGCTAGAAGAGCAGGGGAGGGGATTAGGGGAGTTAGGTAGAGACTAAGAAACAGCTTCTTCAGAAGGTCTAGCTTGAGTGGTCTGGAAAAGGAAGCCAGGGATGCTAAGAAGCAGAGATGAAGATTCCAGGCATTGAAGACAGTCAATGCAAAGACACATAGATGGGAGATGGAGAATTGTATATGAGAAAAAGAGATTAGGCCAATATGATTGGATTGTGGAGTCTGTTTAGGGGAGTAACATGCAAAGTGGTAGGAAAGGGCAAGGATGAAAAGACCATTTGATACTGAAGAGAGGAGTTTATAATTGCCTCCAGAGGCAATTGTGAAAAATGAGGTTTGAGAGAGTAGTGCTATATGTAGAGATCTAGGAGTCAACTGCATAGAGATGATCACCAAAATCATGGGTAGTGGTCAGACCACCGAAGAGAGACTGAAAAGATAAAGGATAAGAATGATAAAAGGCTATTAGGTAGGGCAACTGAGAGGTCATTAAAAACTTTGGAGAGAACAATTTCAGTTGAATGATGAGGTTGAAAGCTGGAATGAGGAGATTTCAAAAGTGGAGGTAGTGAGATTTTTTTTTTTCAAGGAAATTAGAAAGGGGGAGGAGACATTAAGTTCTGGTCCAGCCTCCAGGAGGCTGGTCCAGGAGATGACGTCCCCTGTATGGACACTGATTGCTTCAGCCTCTACAATGAACTCTCTTGGCAGGTCTTGTCAGATCATGAAAGAGATCAAAATAAATTGATTCTTAATATCATTGAGTGTGCCATTGATCTCTGGTGTTTATGGGAAAATCCAAGATATCCTACTGGGTCAATGGGAGGTGCTATCAGAGCAGAAAACCTGGAGAGAAAACAAGAGTCATATCTTGCTAAGCCAAGAAGTGAATGCATATCTTCCATCGACTGTAATATGGCCACCACCATAATCAGATCCGTATAGACTTACCCCAGATGATAGTATATCTGTGGCCTTTCTTACTAATGCTAGCCTAATGCCCCTTTCCTCAACTGATTGGTCTGAGTAGGGGAATTAGAATACTTCTCGCTCCTCTTTTCCACATTTAAACTCTCCTTCTAATGCTATGATTCGATAATCTTTCCTTCTTCAAAGTTAGTTCGGACAAATCACTGAATCCAGATCCTGGTGGACAGTATTTACCAATTCTCAAGACATTATCATGTTTCAATGAGTTCAATGCTTGGCTTGTAGCCTCTATCTCCACCTGTACTCCTATGCTTATATTAGGGGATGTAGTATCCACATTGATGTTTCTTCAAATACCCTCATTTCTTAGTTCTTCAAGCTACTTAACTCCCATGAGCTTCTCTGCTTCAACTTAGTTATATACAGAGATAGTCATACGTTTGATGTTATCATCACCCACAAGTGTTCCGCTTCCATGTTCAAGAACTCCAAACTTATTTTATCTAATCATAATTTCTGCTAGGGTGAGTAAAACCCACCAAGCGCACTAGCACACTAGCACACAAAGCAATCTAGCACACTAGATTTAGAGCTGAGAGGGACCAAAGACATCTAGCACAGTAAATGGCACACGGCTGGTGCCCTAGTGAGGCAATAGGGCTACCTCTAGTACCCAACAAAGTTATATAATGAGAAGTGAATATGGGAGCCAACAGACAATGTTCATGCATGCCCCAGAGTTGAAAAGGTCTTACTTTGACACCATCCCAGCAGACTACAGCTTTGTATACTAGGGGGGTGTCTTATAATAATTGGACCAAATACTACACACACTTAAGATCAAGGAAGGGGGGTATGGCCAGCACATCAACCCCAGAAAAGAATATTAGTAGTTTTTGGAGGAAAATGACACCTTCACTAACACTTACCACTACCCTAGCAAGTTGATTTTTTTTTGTTTTGTTTTGTTTTGTTTGTGATTGTGTGCTAACTTTTCTGTCTGTAAAGAGTTATTGTATACTCCTATTGTATATTTCTACCTTGCTGTTTGGTTTTAGTATTCCAATGAACTCTGATCTGAACCTCTGACAGCACTAGATTTAGAGCTGAGAGGGTGAATGGCAAATAGCTATTGCTTAATAAATCTTTGTTGAATGAATGAATTTATCTAGCCCATTCCCTTTTGATTTGTGGGTGAGGAAATTGAGGTCCAGAGTTTAAGTGACTTACCCTAGGTCACACAGATGGTAAGTGCCACAATTAGGAATCAAATGCAGGACTTCTAATTGCAAATTCAGCTATCTTTCCACTGAAGCACACTTTCATACAGCCTCTGACTTGCTCTCTTCAGTTATACTGTTGACTATCACCTCTTTTCCCAGGAAACATTTTCCCTCAAACTCCACTAATTGCTTTCAAGTACCAGCATGCAAAGATTCCATTCCACTTTGTGGTAAGTTATCTATAGGCTTATTTCAAGGAATTAGAGCATATTTAAGCTGTGTAAGATTCAGGGAATACACAATAACTGTCTTCAAGTATTTGAATGATTACCACATGAAGAGAAATTGGATTTGTTCTGTTTGACCCAGAGCCAGAAGCAATGGGTAGAAGATGATGATGATGATAACAGCTAGCATGTATATAGTACATTAAGGTATACAAAGCACTTTGCAAATATCATCATCTCATTTTATCCTCACAACAAACCTGGAAGGTCTTAATATTATCCCCATTTTACAGATAAGGAAACTGAGTCAGAAAGGTTAAGTAACTTGCCTGGGGTTGGGGTGGGGTCACTTATATAGTGAATATTTAAGGCTGGATTTGAGCCCAGATTTTTCCAACTTCAGGTTCAGTAAAAATTTCACTGTGCCACCTACCTTCAAAGAAGCAAATTTAGGTTTGATATCAGGAGTGGAATGGACTTCCTAGATAGGTTATGGGTCTCCACTCCTTGGGCATCTTCTAAAGAGGCTAGATGACCACTTATTAGATATGTTATAGTGAACATTCCTTTTATGCAGAAGTTCTGAAATGTGATAATTTCAGGGTCCTTTTATACCGTTAAAAATTATTGGTGCCTCCAAAGAACTTTTGTTCATGTAGGTTATATCTATCAATGTTTCCCATATTATTAATTAAAAATAAAAACTAATATATTTGTTTATTAATGTATTCAAAATAACAATAATATGTCTATTACATGTTTTACATATTTTTTCAAATGTCTTTAACATCTGGATTAATAGAAAATGACTTGATCCTCATATCTACTTCTGGATCCAATCTGTTGCAATATGTTATTTTGAGAGAAGAATATAAAGAAAATCCAGCTTTACTCATATATGTGGTTATAAAAGGAAGAAGCATTTTTATAGGCACATAATGTCTTGATATAGCTATGAAAATAGTTTTGATATCACAAACCCCCTGACAGGGGCCTGGGGCCAAAACCCCCACCCCCAGCATCATCACACCATATTTTGAGGACCATTGCTTTCATGAATGGGTTGGACCAGTTGGCTGTGGAAGACCATTCCAATCATCAAATTGGGTGATTCTGTGAAATTCTTGTACATGCCTTCTTCTCTAGTGATTCCAAAAATTAGTCAGCCTCTTGAAATATGCATCTAGAACTTTGTTTTGGATTTGTGTCATTTCTAAGCATTTTACAATAAAATAAAAATAAAACATGGCAGTTACATCAACGTCCATTGAAAACTCTGAAAAAAATAAAAAGAGAATCTAGTGAACAACAATTAAAAAAAGAAAAAAAAAGAATCTCTGTTAAGGTGAGGTAATAGATCTATAATTATAGCAGTGTTTCCATAATGATAGAAGAATGTCATGGTGCATGTATTTCCATTCCACCACACAAATAAAACAGCAAGCTATAAAAAAAAAAAAGATAAAATGTGTTTGCAGGAAGGATCTGTACATTGAGCTCTGTATGTGTCTTTACACTCAGCTAATGAGTTGCCACTGGATGCTTTTGCTTTGCTCAGTGACATGTGGTCCATAAATCATTGCAATATGTTAAATGCAAATGGTTGCTAATAGGGTAGCCATCTGCTCAGTGCCAGAGAGTTTGCTAAAGGAACAAGGTAAACCTTCTTTCAGATCAGAACAAATGGCTCAAATGCTACCTTGCTTATATATGTGTGTATGTATGTGTGTATATATATATATATATATATATACACACACACACACACACACACATACATACAGACATGCATACACACACACACACACACACACATATATATATATATGTCTTTCTTAGTCTCAACTACCAAAAGACTACCCTTATGCATTTCATTTCCATAACTGAGCCCCTCAGCCACAGAAAGCACTTCTATAGCCTCAACACCCTTGCTCCTCACCCCTGAAGTCAAGTTTTTTCAGGGATTCCATCAAGCTCCTCTGTTATAGCCCTGCTATTTCTTGAAATTGTGATTGTGTTTGGTTGCTTTAGAAGAGTCGATAAGTAACTTGATGACCACTCTCCCTTTTTAGGACATCTTTGCTAACATAAGTAACACCGGAGACCCTTTCCTGTTTATTATGAATGATATTTCTCCCGAGCTGTAGATCACTGGAAAGCTGCCAGCTGGTGATGCATGGCTGTAAAAATCATCATTGCGTGTCACCTCTACTCTCCATCATCTACAATCCTGTATTTCTAGGGAAGATTACCAACACAAGAGGGACCTATGATTTTTCAACTAACTTACTCCATCAGATGCTGGCCCATCTTCCTAACGACCTCTACTGGACTCAAAGGCAGTGGTATGGCACATGGAGGAATTAAGAACAGGAGAGAAATAGGAGGTTCAGCCTTCCAAGGTCCTACTTTAGGTACTAACAAAGGGGTGAGACCTCTTCCTTCATCCTACGCTTTCTAATCATCTCATGGTTCAGGGTTGCTAGCAGGGTATTTAAGAGAAAGCTGCCATGATGATCTATTACATTAATATCCAGCTGGAGGTATTACTCAGATGATGTAATACTGAAAATGCAGCCTTGGCCATGAACCAACATGTTTAGAAATTAACCAGGTGAATGAAAATCTTAACGCACATAACAGCTGAAGCCAAATGCTAGGTTTGATTGCTGGTGCATCGCTAGCCTGCCTGCCTTGACCCTGATATTTTTGGCATTCACAGTATCTGATTTAAGATTGTACTTTAGGGGATTCGCCTACAGGAGAAGAGGCTGCAGGAGAGCTCATTAGCCCAGCAGATGCTCTGTCCCTGGACTAATTCTACAATGGCAAGCTTGCTTCTGAGGGCCCACGAAAACCAGGGCTTTGTGAAGATGGGCAGCCCTGCAGTGCAATACATGCTTTTATTTGTTAAAAAGGGAATTTTGTACTAAAAACATTTCTCTTTGTTTGCTCGAATGAAAAGAAGAGCTTCCTGAAGGCTGTCTGCATTTGATGACTCCATTTCAAAACACTCTTGCCAGTTTCAAAATGGAGTTGTTGCACTTGAAAGTGACATAGAACTATTCAGAGATAGAGGTACTGCTACATAAGAGTATGAGGAACACCTTAAAGGTGTAGGATGATGGTTTTGACTTTGATGAATTGGAGCATAGATATCCATTCCAGCAATAACTGTGAACCTTTAGCCTTTCTATTATACTGCAAGCAAGGAAAAAGAATCCTCCTCTCCTCTCACTTCATTAGGTTGCTGAGCTGTAGTAATGCTTCAGTTTACAAAACATTGCTTTTGTTTCCTTATTTTCTTTCCCTTTCTTTCCATTCTTCTCTTCCTTCCTTCTTTCCCTCTTTACCTCCTTCTTTTCCTTCCTCCCTCTCTCCTTTCTTTTCTTCCTTCCTTCTTTCTTTCCTTCCTTCTTTCCTTGCTTCCTTCCGTCCTCTATTTTCCTCCTATCCCTCTCTATTTCCCTTCCCTGTTTCCCCTTCCCTTCCTTTCCTCCTTTATTCTTATTTCCATATCTTCCTTTCTTGTTCTCTTTCCTAATAAAAAGCAATACATATAAGCTTATTAGTTTTATAATTATAGTTAAAATATTTAGTCACTTTCCAACTTAATTTCAGATAACAAGATAGTGGATTCTTTAACATCCTTTAATGTTAGAGATTGTGTTTCAGAAATCATTATATCATCATATGGTTATAAATGGTAAGCCTTCTTGATTCAGCATTATAGCTTCCTCCTCCCCCACTTTGGCCAATGTAAGGACCTCTGGGAGAGCTGGAAAGCTAACAAAAAAAAAAAAAGAGCTGTGAGATGTAGAATTTATCTTGAGCCTTTTATATACAGAAGTGTGCTACAGCCTTCATCACTTTTCTCCACCTCAGGATCCTTTTGGGGTTTGGGAAGTGCACAGGCTGATGTTCAGTGATACACACACAGGCAGGGAGGGGACTCAGATACTTTCCATCTGTTCATTTTTTAAAAATCTACTTCATCAGACTCTTTTGTCAACCACCTTGTTATGCTACGCTATTTTATATTGAATTTTGGATTTTTAAAAAATCGCCCTCTTTTTAGAAATTGTAAGAATTAAAGCTAACAGAATATAGAGGACAAATTCTACAACCCTCCCCACAAAGATCTGTTTGATGTTATTATTATTGACATGACATTATCATTGCATTTGTTACAAAACTTTTCTAGAGGTATAACTATCTTGATGAGTGGAGGAATGCATTTGTTTGTGATGATGGGGGTATTTAAAAAAACTATCCTTTACGATTTGATACACTCCATTAAGACAACTAAAAATGTGATTTATGTCTAAAAATTCTCATTCTCTTTCAAACGAATCAAAACAAAATGTTTTATTTTCCTATTGGGAAAGACATTACAGCATCATCCAACCATTGATATTCCTGGAGTGGGGCCAGTGTGTAAGTAGAGCTGTCACTTAAAATATTTTTGTCTTGCTAAGAGGCACAGGATGGGAAGATTCTGAGAAAGAAAAAAAAGTGATGTTGTATATAATTCTGTTAATGAAGATCAGGCCAATTTATAGAGAAGAAAGAAATGACACCTTTTGTTTTTTCATCATTTATCTGTGATGTACAGCACATAATTGTAAAGCTGATTTAAATCATCTATTTTTAGAAATGAGTGATCTCTAAATGCTTATGAGAACCTCATAAAACACTGCTTATTCCATGAAAGTTTGGAATTTTGGAAGTTTGTTAGCACAACAAACTGTTAAAGTAAAGGTAACCTTTTAAAAAGGAAAATAAAAGATAAGATGACTTTTCAAACAAGATAATCAACTGCATGGAAAATGAGTTGAATCCACTTACCTTCTATTAATTGGCGCGAGAAGCTGTGATTGCCACTGGGGAGACAGAGAAAACATAAAAAAATAGTCCTTGCCATTGAAAAACAAATAGCTAGCTCAGTATGTGAGGGCATATCTTTACACATATATGTATAACATGTACATATAAAAATAATATTAATAGGGTATATGAATAATTCATATAACATCCATATATATGTATATATGTACATATATAAAATTTTCCATATATAATGTATGGGGTATATACCTATATCTTTCTACCTATCTATATCTATTTATTTCTATCTCTATCTCTATCTATCTCTATGGAGAGGGAGAGAGAATATCCCAGAAATCTTAGTGCAGTTTCCAATTGTTAAAGCTAGACTTTTGGGACAACAGATAGATATGTTGATCACATATCATCTATAGACTTTAGGGGCACTATATATGTATGTGTGTGCACATATGCATACATGTGTCTAAATATACACATGGGTATGTATAGGTGTGGATATATATTCATTTGAGCAACAAAAAGAGGGTACTAACACCTGAAGGCCTGTTGGTTGCTAAAATTCAGATCACCTAGCACTTTGATAGTGTTATTAGCCTTTGCATACCCCCTAGGAGCCCACAGAAAGATTCTTAAAATTCCTTATATTACTTAGGGTATCAGGGTGCTGCACAGATGATAAGAAGTGTCTGCTATGGAGGGTTGTGGCCTCTATAAAGTCAAAGAGAGAATGTTGATTTCTTTGAAATAGGATTTTTCTATGATGGGAATTGCTGGTTTGCTCATGGAGATAAATTTTCTCAATTGTCCAGTCTTGTTCCTAGAGTCTTTTGTTGTTGATGTTATTGTTGTTGTTATTGTTCTAAAGTCTAGGCAAAAAACAATCTATTTTGTGTTCAGCTATAGTCCATGTAGACTCTCCCTTTCATCCCTATATTTATATATACTGCCTACCCCAGATTTCTGCTCATCTTTTCCTTATAAAAATTTTCTGATTTGAAAAACTTTCTATCTTTAAGTTCTTCCTTAGGGGTGTATAACAACTACTGATTTCTAGCCCAAGCAGAAAAATCTGTTTTAGAGGAAAGAGTACTGAACTTGGAAGTGAGAAGATGAGTTCAAACCCCAGCTTTGGTGCTTGCTGGTTGTGTGACCTTCAACAAGTTTCTTTAGTTCCTTAGGACTCATTTTCCTTACCTGTGTAGTGTGGAGGCATTGACTAGATGACAATGGTCTATAATGTCCATTTGAGCTTCCTTAGAGCTTTAAATCTATGGTCTTATGATTTTTTAACAAATTAGATTCCTAAGGTACTTGTTTCACTTAGGTACATGACCTAAGCTTCTTTGTCTTGCCTAAAAACCCACTCTCTGGGAATTTCAATTTAAAATTAAGGTGCTTGGGGTTAGAAAAAAATCCAATGGACCTGCCTAATAGATATGCCATGCCCAGATAGCTGAATTTGGAGTTTGTGAAATGCAATTATTTTGCGGGTATTTCATGTTTAACATGACTGTTTCATTGAAGGTTGACTTTCAGGATGTATGGAACAAACTTTCCTGCTACTTTTTCTGTCCTGGATATTGTTATGCTTTCCATAGAACATACAAAGGGGAAAGGCATGATGTTGACATCAAGATATGCTATGCAATGGACAGGTGCTAGAAGGGAATGTCAAAAAAAAAAAAAAACAGTCAATAATTTCCACACCAGGAACAAAATCTTTATAGAGGCATGTTCCCTGAATGCTTATGTACAAAGTACATTTCCTTGACTCTACATATGTATTCAGCACAGCTGGCAAGAGGCAAAATTGCATTTTAGCATTCCATGCCAGGAGGCTGCAGACTGCATGAAGATACCCACCCCTTGAGAGGAGCAAAGATGCCAGGTGAAGCTTAACCCTGGAAGTGTCCTATATAGACAGTGTCAAGGACACAGCCAGCAGCTACATCAGCAGGTGACAACATGACTACCCAAAGTGTTATGACTCTTCTGGATCCAGAATGCATTTCTTTTAAGGTGCACTTGTGCATTTGATTTTTGGCAAGTTTTTTTTTTTTTTTTATCTTGAGAGATGTCAAAACGAATGAAAAATTTACATTCAAGATTCAGTGTTAGTGCAACTTTAAAAAAAGATTTTCAAAGGGCTTAGGAGACTGCAATGACATAGAATAGTTCATTTAAAAGCATTCCATTCTTAAGGAGTCATGATCACCTGATATAAGAAGTGTTTATCCATACCATCAAAGTGGATAGTATCTGCCACCTATTTCAGAACTGCATTCTTGTGCCTCTGTTTCCTTTGCTTGTTTGTTTCTTAGGATCAAAGGGTTATGAAGTTAGAGTTAAAAGAGATCTAAGATGTTGTTAGTCTCACCTCATTTTATAGATGATAAAATTGAGGCCCAGAGAAGTGACCTACCTGAGGACACACAGAAAATAATTATCAAAGCTAGGATTCCAACTCTAAGACTCTCCACTACTCTCTCTGCCTCTTTATATTTTTTTTTATATAGAAGGATATTTGCTTCAATGACATAGCAAGAATAAACATACATTCTCCATCTTTCTAATACCTCTGAAGGCATATTCTCCCCTATACCACCATGGTCTCTGGGTGGATAGGCTCAAAACATAGCTCAGTTCCTCCATAGCATCATTCACCCCAAGTTCAGATCCAGATGTGACATAACTCTCAGTTCTTCCATAGTACTGGAGTTGTGAATGTCATTCCTACAAAAGATCACTCCTTACTCCTTTGTTCATCAATACTATGCTGGCTACCAAATCCAGCCTGGATTCTGATGCGTGGATTCTTGTGATCATTCTCCAACGACTGGAAACTCTACCTATAGCAGAAAAGAGTGAACAAATAAAACAAGGAGGCTTCTTTTCTCTTCAGAGGGAGAAAGCCTCAAAGGCTTTTGCCCCTTATTGTGTTGCAAGGATGCAAGATGTGCAGAGAGGTAGGCTATCTTGCTAGCTACACCAACTGTAAGGGCTAAATGTAAAGGGCTGACCCATTCTGTCCTGATATATCAATTGTAGAGATGCAGACACTCCAAGACAGTACTGAGATACTGAAGAAAGAGGAGCTCAAGCCATCTAGCTTGCATAAGTGGAGATCTATTAGTGTTTGTCAGATTAATTAACTCACCCTTAACTTGGTGGCAGGAGGACAGGATGGTATAATGGATCCTTGCACCAACCCCAGGTCAGGTCAGATATTATATATAAAAAAAAACATAACAGAGATATCACAATGCCAGGGATGGCTCAGGGTCATGTCCAAGTTTTCCCATGAGACAGTTGGAGCTTCTTTTGCTATTTACATTTACTCAAGGTAGTTCCCATTCTTCTGTGGAGTCATAGGTGACGTTGTCACTGGCTATACTATGCATGCACGGTTTCTCACTGAATACTATGAGAGAAAGTCACTGAGCTCCTCCAAATGTAAATGGAGAAAAGTGAACCACTACATTGTCTCAGCCATCCCCTTCAGTAGTCAATAATGTTTCCCTTGCTTTAAGAAAAAAAAATCTCTGCTGCCAGGATCCCATTTGGCTAGAGACACTGGTGTCAAAATCAGCATTGGGAAAGAGAAGAATGGTTCAAAAGGAAGATCAGCAAGAAGGACAAATGTCTCTGAATATGGTGATAGCATTTTGTTGTTGTTTAGTTGTTTTTCGATTGTATCTGACTCTTTGTGATCCCATGTGAGGTTTTCTTGGTAAGGAGTAGTTTGCCATTTTCTTCTCCAGCTCATTTTACAGATAAAGAAACTGAGGCAAACAAGGTTAAGTGACTTGCCCAAGGTTACGCAAATAGTAGGTATCTAAGGCCAGATTTGAACTCAGCTCCTCTTGACTCCAGGACCAGTGCTCTATCCACTGCCCCACCTAGCTGCCCCATGGTGAAAACATAGAGTAAATAGTTCTTCATTTCTTCAGTTGAGGCAGCTGCCATCTTTAGTTCCCAACCTTCATAACCCAAACATAAGTCAGTGCACACATTTCAGGGTGACATCTATTCCTTCAACAAGTTACCAATGGTCTTTTGTTTAGTCTTCATATCTCTAAAGTATTTGACATTATTAATGAGGGGGCAGATGAGGAGAGGAAGTGAATATGGTAATGCGCTTTTTTGTAGTGCCTACTACATGCTAGGCACTTACTCACATGGTCAGTCATCAGTAATTTTCTGATATTATCTCTTTGGGTTTCATCATATAATTCTTCCAGATTTTTTTCTACCTCTCTGACTGTTCTATCTTCGTTTTCTTTCTTTTTCTTTCTTTCTTTCTTTCTTTCTTTCTTTCTTTCTTTCTTTCTTTCTTTCTTTCCTTCCTTTCCATGCTCTCCCTTAGAGATGGTATTCAATTCCATGGCTTTAATAATCTATCACCTCTGTGGAGATGAAATGATAAATCACCAGTGTATATTGCCAAGATGACCTTTTTCTGAAAGTTTTGTATTTCCAAGCAACTCTTGGATATATCCTTTGATTTTACCTTTTGACACCCGTAACTCATCTTTTCCTAAACTGAACTCATCATCTTCCCCCTAAAGATAATTTATCCCCTTTCCCAACTTCTTTATTTTTGAATATGACACCAGATTCCTAGTGGTCCATGCTCACAACCAGACAGACATAATTGAGTACATTAGAAGCACAAAGGATATTCTGTGTAAAGACACAAAATCAGAAGATGGAATGTCACATTAGAGCAAAAGCAAGAACAATATTTTGTTGGCCTGAAGAGGATGTGAAAGGAAGAAATATGTAGTAAGGCTGAAGATGTGGGTTGCAAACAGGTTATAAAGGACTTTAATATCAAAGGAGTTTGTGAACCTTTGGGGTACGTTGAAGAAGGGAGTAACATTGTCAGACCTGTGCATAAGGAATATGATGTAGTAATATTTGAAATTGTTGTCAAGGAAGGTTGGTGGTAGCTTGTGGAGGACTTTAATTGAAAGAGGAATTTGTAACTGATCTAAAATGTAATAGGGAAACATAATTTATTGAGCAGGTGAGTGATATGGTCAGAACAATCGTGTAGGATATAAAAATGCTGGAGAGGCAGATTGAAGGCTGATTGTGACAAACTTTAAAAAAACAGACTGTATTTAATAAAAAGTGTAATAGGGAGTCATTGTAGTTTATTGAGCAGGGGAGTGACATGGAAACTACATAGACGGTGAATTGAAATAGGAAGAAATTTGAGGCAAGGAGATCAATTAGGATGATATTACAATTTTATGGGCAGGTGAGAATGATGACTTGAACTAAAAGCTCAGCCCAAATACCAAATCCTACATGAGACCTTTTCTGCTCCCCCTAGTGGCTAGTGCCTTTCCCTCTCTGGTTACATTTGTGTTTATTTTGTTATATATACTTAAGTATACATGCTGTTTTTCCTGGTAAAATGTAAGTTTCTTGAGAGTAAGGACTATTTCATATTTATATTTGTATTTTCTGTGTGTAGCAATACCTGACATATAGTAGGATCTTAATAAATACTTACTGATAATTGATTGATTAATCTTTTGTTGTTCCTCACCAGATCCCCTCATCAAATTAGTCACCAAGTCCTATTGACTCCACTTCTGGAACCTCTCTTAAGTCTATCCCCAACTCCCCTCCCTTTACTGAAGGGTATGGTGATGGAAATCGTGTAGGAGATAGTAATGATGGTGATGGTGGTGGTGGTAGTGATAATGTTGATGATGATAAGCAAATGAAGTAACACATACATAATGCTTTGTAAACCTTAAAGTATTATATAAGGTGAGCTTTTTATGATGATGACGATAATTTATAAAATGATATTTTCTAAAGCATTTGAAAGTTAATAAAATACTTGTCTCCATTCCCCTATGCTTGGGAATCATTTCTTTGCATTTTTCCTATAAAAAAATAAGCATTTCGTGAAAGCCCTAGTAAGAATCTGCCTCATGTAAGTACTTATCAATAAAACTTGCTCTCACTCACACATACCAGCTTTTATGGTACTGCCTAGTCAAAAACAAAACAAAAAAAAACAGCACCAAAGTCTTAGCAATTCTGGTAGTAAAGAGAGAAGGAAGATGAAGGTAGACATAATCCCTACTCTGTAAAGATGGGATTGGAGTGAAGGGGAGCAAGGTATCAATGAATCAAAGCCTTCTTGTTCTTCCTATTTACATTCACCTATACATGAATAGTTTCCTTGATGACATAGTTTTCCTTTTAGATGCCTACAACCTCTATATGTGGGATTCTTAGTCTTGACTTCATGGACACACCCCATAGAGTCCATGGATAGATTACTGCTGGTCTGTGAATTTGGATGGGAAAAGAATTACCTCTTTATTTTCATTCACCACCAAATGAAATTTATAATTTCTTTCAAATACATACATACATACATACATATATATACATATATACATATTTATATAATTCTAAGGAGTTTATAGGCTTCGCCAGACTCTAAAGAGGAACATGTCCTAAAAATGGTTAAGAACTTTTGTATCTCTATCTTGTGAAGCTATTCTGATCTACAACAGATTTTTCTATATCCCTTCTCTCTAATGCAGGTCCACAACACCAGGATGATCTTGAGCCTTATGGAAATAAGCGTGGGCTTAGTGGGAGTGTTGCAAAATGTCTGGCAACTTTAATCGAAGCCTTTTCCAAAACTAAAGTCTTTGTTTCATTTTTAAAAAAATCTTGCAGAAAGGCAAATTTTGGCTTGATAGAAGGAAAGGCTTTCTAACTTTTAAAACCTTTCAAAAGTGGAAAAGTGCTTCCTTGTAAGATAGGGAGTTCCTTACCCTTGAATACTCAAAAAACAGTTAGAATTTTGGGTCCAACCCACTTATTCCCAAATAAATATATGTCAGTTATCATTGTCATTCTTCTAAAACCTTCATATTCATTTCACATCCATTTCTTTCTGTAAATTCATCATGGAGGCTTTACTCAAGAAACATTGAAGTGGTACAGTAGATAGGATACTGGGCCTACAGTCAGGAAAACCTGAGTTCAAATCTGGACTTAGATTCATGACCCTGGGCAAGTCACTTAATCATTGTCTAGCACCTACCTCCCTGGGTTTTTGTGAGAATCACATTAGAGAATATTTGTAAAGCACTTAGTACAGTGACTGGCACATAGTAGTTGCTTAATAAATGCTTATTTCTTTTTTTATTTTATTTTATTTTAAAAATATTTTTCCAATTACATTTAAAAATTTTTAACATTCTTTTTTTTAAAAAAATTTAAGTTCTGGGGCAGCTAGGTGGCACAGTAGATAGAGCACCAGCCCTGGATTCAGGAGGACCTGAGTTCAAATCCGGCCTCAGACACACAACACTTACCAGATGTGTGACCCTGGGCAAGTCACTTAACCCCATTGCCTAGCCAAAAACAAAAACAAAAACAAAAAATTTTAAGTTCCAAATTCTCTCCCTCCTTCCTTCCTCTTCTCCCTCATTGAGAAGGCAAGTAGTTTGATATACATGTGAATCATACAAAACATATTTCTATATAGGTTATGTTGTAAAACACACACACACACACACACACACACACACACACACACACACCAAAACCAAAAAAAAAACAAAACAAGAAAAAGTAAAAAGTTTTTAAAAAGTATTGTTCTATCTGTATTCAAACTCCATCAGTTCTTTCTCTGAAGGTGGATATCATTTTTCATCATGAGTCCTTCAGAATTGTCTTAGATCATTGTATTGTTGAGAATAGCCAAGTCATTCACAGTTGATCATCTTATAATATTACTGTTACTATGTACCATGGTTTCATGGTTCTACTTACTTCACTTTGCATCAGTTCATGTGAGTCTTTCCAGGTTTTTTCTGAAAGCCTCTTGCTTGTCATTTCTTATAAGCACAGTAGTATTCATTCTATCAAAATCATGCACCACAACTATCATTCCCCAGTTGATGGGTATCACTTCAATTTCCAATTCTTTGCTACCCAAAAAAGAACTACTATAAATATTATTGTACATATAGGTCATTTCCCTTTAAAAAAAATCTCTAGAGCACCAAGGTGGCATAGTGGATAGATCATTGGCACTGGAGTCAGAAAGACCTGAATTCAAATCTGGTCTCAGACCAAACACTTGACATGTACTAGCTGTGTTATCCTGGGCAACTCACTTAACCCAATTTCCTAACCCCCCAAAAAGAATAAATAAAAATAAAATCAACCTTGTCATTATTTCTTTAAAAAAAATGCCTTTGGGATACAGACCTAGTAGTGGTATTGCTAGGTCAAAGGGTATAATGCACAGTTTTATAGCCTTTTAGAGATAGTTTCAAATTGCTCTCCAGAATGATTGGACCAGTTCACTACTCCACCAACAATGCATTAGTGTCCCAGTTTTCCCATATCCCCTCCAACATTTATCATTTTTCTTTTCTGTCATATTAGCCTATCTAATAGGTATGAGATAGTACCTCAGTTGTTTTAATTTGCATTTCTCTAATCAATAAAGATTTAAAGCATTTTATATGACTATAGATCATTTTTTTTATCTGAAATTTGCCTGTCCATATTCCTTGACCATTGATCAATTGGAGAATGGCTTGTATTCTTATAAATTTAATTCAGTTCTCTATACATTTGAACAATGAGGCTTTTATCAGAGAAACTTGTAATCCCCCCTCCCCCAGTTTTCTGCTTTCCGTCTAATCTTGGCTGCATTGGATTTGTTTTTGCAAAACATTTTTAATTTAATGTAAACAAAATTATCCATTTTACAACCTATAATGCTCTCTGTCTCTTGCTTGGTAATAAATTCTTCCCGTGTTTATAGATCTAACAGGTAAACAGTCCCATGCTCCCCTAATTAGCTTATGGTATGACCCTTTATGTCTAAATAATGTAACTATTTTGACCTTATCTCAGTATATGGTGTGAGATGTTGATCTATACCTTGTTTCTGCCAAAGTCCTTTATAATTTTCTCAGCAATTTTTGTCAAATAGTGATTTCCTGTCCCAAAAGCTCAGATCTTTGTCAAACAATAGAATAATATGGTCATTTACTATTGTGTATTGTCTATCTAATTTATTCTACTAATCCACCACTCTATTTCTTACCCAGTACCAGCTTGTTTTCATGATTACTGATTTGCAATACAGTTTGAGATCTAGTACTGCTAAGCCACCTTCCTTCCCATGTTTTTTCATTGATTTCCTTGGTATTCTTGACATTTTGTTCTTCCAGATGAATTTCGTTATTTTTTTCTAGCTCTATAAAATAATTTGTTAGATTGATTGGTATCGCACTGAAAAAGTAAATTAATTTAGGTGGAATTGTCATTTTTGTTATGTTGGCTCAGTCTACCTGAGAGCAATTATTATTTTTCCAGTTGTTTAGATCTGACTTTATTTGTGTGAAAAGTGTTTTGTAGTTGTGTTCATGTTCACCTTAGTGTGTCTTGGCAGGTAGACTCTCAAGTGTTTTATGTTGTCTATGGTTATTTTAAATAGAATTTCTCTAACTCTTGCTCCTGAACATTGTTGGTAATATATGGAAATGCTACTGATTTGTGTGGATTTATTTTGTATCCTGCAACTGAGCTAAAGTTGTTAATTATTTCAACTAGTTTTTTTTTAAATTGATTATCTAGAGTTCTCCTAGTATAGTACTGTATCATCTACAAAGAGTGAAAGTTTTGTTTCCTTATTGCCAATTCTATTTCCTTCATTTTTTTTCTGCTGTTATTGCTATAGCTAGCATTTCTAGTACAATATTAAATAACAGTGGTGATAACAAACATCCTTGCTTCACCCCCCTGATCTTATTGGGAAAATATCTAGCTTAATTTCCTTACAGATAATGCTTGCTGATGTTTTAGATAAATACTACTTATCATTTTAAGAAAAGCTCCATTTATTCTTATGTTTCTAGTGTTTTTAATAGGAATGAGTGTTGTATTTTGTCAAAAGCTTTTTCTGCATCTATTGAGATAATCATATGATTTTTATTGTTTTTGTTATTGATATGATCAATTATGCTGATAGTTTTCCTAATATTGAACCAGCCCTGAATTCTTGCTATAAATTCCACCTGGTCATAGTTTAGGATCTTTGTGATATATTTCTGTAATCTCCCTGCAAGTATTTTATTTAAAATTTTTTTCATAAATATTCATTAGGGAAATTGGTCTGTAGTTTTCTTTCTTGGTTTTTGCTCTTTCTTGTTTAGGTATCAGCACCACATTTGTTTTATAAAAATGGAAGAACTCTTTCTTTGCCTATGTTTCCAAATGTTTTTTAAAGTATTGGAATTAATTGTTCTTTAAATGCTTGGTAAAATTCACTTGTGAATCCATCTGGTGCTGGGGATTTTTTCTTAGGAGCTCATTGGTGGCTTCTTCAATTTCTTTTTCTAAGATAGCATCACTTAAGTACTCTATGTTCTCTTCTGTTATCTAGGCAATTTATATATTTTTTGTAAATATCTATTTCACATAGATTATTAGATTTATTGGCATATAATTGGACAAAATAGCTTCTAATAATTGCTTTTTTCAAGATTCATTAATTTATTTTTAGTTTTCAACATTCACTTCCACAAGATTTTGAGTTCCAAATTTTCTCCCCATCTCATCCCTTCCCCAACCCCAAGACAATGTGCATTCTAAATACCCTTTCCCTTAATCTGCTCTCCCTTCTATCTCACTCCTCCCCTTTCCTTATCCCCTTCTTCTTCTATTTTCCTGTAGGACAGGATAGATTTCTCTCCCCCATTGCCTGTATTTCTTATTTCCCAGTTGCATGTGAAAACAATTTTTTAACATTTGTTTTTAAAACTTTGAGTCCCAAATTTTCTCCCTTCCTCCCTCCACACCCACCCTCATTGAGAAGGCAAGCAACTCAATACAGGTTATACTTGTGTAGTCATGCAAAACACTTCCATAGTAGTCATGTTTTGGAAAACTAACCATATTTCCCTTCATCTTATCCAGCCCCCCCCCATTTATTCTATTCTTTCTTTTGACCCTGTCCCTCTTCAGAAGTGTTTGCTTCTGATTACCCCCTGTCCCAATCTGATTACCCCCTCCCATCTATTATCCCCCCACTCTCTTATCCCCTTCCCCCCTATTTTCCTGTAGGGTAAGATAGATTTCCAGACCCAATTGAGTATTTATGTTATTCCCTCCTAAGCCAAATCCTATGAGAATAAGATTCACTCATTCCCTCTCACCTTCCCCCACTTCCCCTCCACTGAAAAAACCATTTTTTGTCTGTTTAATGTGAGATAATTTACCCCATTCTACATCTCCCTTTCTCCTTCTCCTAGTATAATCCTCTCTCACCCCTTAATTTTATTCTCCAGATATCACCCATTCATCTTCAACTCACCCTGTGCCCTCTATCTATCAATCTATCTATACATATAATTTTTTTCCCTCCAACTACCCTAATACTGACAAAGGTCTCATGAGTTACAAATATCCTCTTTCCATGTAGGAATGTAAACAGTTCAACCTTAATAAGTGCCTTATGATTTCTTTTTCCTGTTTACCTCTTCATGCTTCTCTTGAGTCTTGTATTTGAAAGTCAGATTTTCTCTTCAGCTCTGGTCTTTTCATCAAGAATGCTTGAAAGTCCTCTATTTCATTGAATATCTATTTTTCCCCTGAAGGATTATATTCAGTTTTTCTGGGTAGGTGATTCTTGGCTGTAATCCTATCTCCTTCGCTGTCTGGAAAATTATATTTCAAGGCCTGTGGTCCCTTAATGTGGAAGCTGCTAAATCCTCTGTTATCCTGATTGTGTTTCTATAGTATTTGAATTGTTTCTTTCTGGCTGCTTGCAATATTTTCTCCTTGACCTTGTAACTCTGGAATTTGGCTATAATATTTCTAGGAGTTTCCTTTTTGGAATCTCTTTTAGGAGGTGATTGGTGGATTCCTTCCATTCTATTTTACCCTCTGGTTCTAGAATATCAGGGCGGTTTTCCTTGATAATTTCTTAAAATATGATGTCTATGCTCTTTTTTTTTTAATCATGACTTTTGAGTAGTCCAATAATTTTTAAATTCTCTCTCCTGGATCTATTTTCCAAGTCAGTTGTTTGTCCAATGAGATATTTCAAATTGTCTTCTATTTTTTTTCATTTTTTTTTAACAATGTCTTGATTTCTCATAAGGTCATTAGCTTCTATTTCCTCCATTCTAATTTATAAGGAATTATTGTCTTCAGTGAGCTTTCAGACCTCCTTTTCCATTTGGTCAGTTCTTTTTAAGGCCTTCTTCTCCTCATTGGCTTTTTGGATCTCTTTTGTCATTTGGGTTAGTCTATTTTTTAAGGTATTATTTTTTTCAGTATTTTTGGGTCTCCTTTACCAAGTTGTTGACTAGTTTTTTATGATTTTCTTGCATCACTTTCATTTCTCTTCTCAATTTTTCCTCTACTTCTCTTACTTGGTTCTGAGCTCTTCCATAGCCTGAGACCAATTCATATTTTTCTTGGAGGCTTTGGATGTAGGAACTTTGACTTTGTTATCTTCTTCTGGTTGTATTTTTTAATCTTCTTTGTCACTTAAGTAAGATTCTATAGTCTGAGTATTTTCCACTGTTTGCTCATGTTCCCAGCCAATTATTTGACTTTTTAACTCTTTGTTAAGGTAGGGCTCTGTTTCCAGTGTGGAGGGTGTATTGTCCTGAGCTTCAGGGATTTTGTACAGCTGTTTTCAGAGGTACTTCTAGGAACTCATAAATTTTTAGTTCTTCCAAGGTGGTGTGATCAAAGGCAAGGTGTTTACTCCTTTCCTGGCCTGTGCTGTGGTTTATGAGTGACTACAGGCCTTGGAATTGTGAGGAGGATTCCCTCTCCACTGCTACCACAAGTTTCTCATTGCCCCAAGACCACCACCCAGGACTGTGACCCAGATCCACGCACAGGCAAAGCAAGAGAATCCTGCCTCAGTGCCAGCAAACAGATCCTTACAATTCCCCTCTGATCAGTCACTCAATTCCCCCACTTTTTGTGGGTTAAGAGCTCCAGAAATAGCTGCCTCCACTGCCACCACACTTGGGCTGCACCTGATCTGGGGTGAGACTGTGCTCCTCTCTCAACCGGGTCTGACAGACCTTTCCTACTTACCTTCTAAGTTGTCTTTTGTGTTTGTGGGTTGAGAAGTCTGGAAACTCCAACAGCTGCAGTGATTCAGTCCCTTGAGGCCTGCTCCATGTTTGCTGTGGTTCTGTTTTTGCCTGCATGGCCCATGATTAACTGTGCTCCTCTCCCAGCAAGGTGCAACAGACCTTTCCCATCAACCATCCAGATTGCCTTGGGCTGGAAATTTGTTTCACTCTGTCTTTTTATTGGTTCTGCTGCTCTAGAATTTGTTTAGATTCATTTTTTACAGGTATTTGGAGCAGTTTGGGGGAAAGCTCCAACAAGTCACTGGTTTTACTCTGCCATCTTGGCTCCACTCCCTGGGAAAAACTAATCTGTTTTTTAAGGTGTTATTTTTTTCAGTATTCTTTGCAACTCCTTTACCAAGCTGTTGACTCTTTTTTCATGATTTTCTTATATCATTCTCATTCCTTTTCCTCATGTTACCTACCTCTCTTATTTTATTTTTAAAAATACTTTTTGAGCTCTTCCAGGGCCTGAGATCAACTCATGTAGCTGCTTTGTTTTCATTGTCTTCTTCTGAGTTTGTGTTTTCATCTTCCCTGTCATCTTAGTAACTTTCTATGGTCAAGTTCTTTTTGTTGTTGTTGTTACTTGCTCATTTTCTAGCCTATTTCTTGACTTTTAACTTTATATTAATGTTGGTCTCTGCTCTGGATGTGGAGGGGACACTGTCTTAAGCATCAAGGTTTTTTGTGTTGCTATTCTCAGAGGTAATTCTGAGGATCTGTAAGTTTTTAGTTCTTCCAAGTTGGTATGACCTAAGAAAAGTTGCGGTCACTGCTCTCTTGGCCTGTGTTCTGGTCTGTGAGTGACCATCAATACTCTTTTCCACCCTGGAACTGTGACCAGTTTCTTTGCTTTTACTAATGCTCTCCTTGCCCTTGGACTGCAACCTGCAATTGGATATGAGCAACACAACAGTCTTGTTTCTAGTACCAGCACAGGGTCCACTTCTGACCAGCTTTCTGACTCCCTTACCATCAGTGGGTCGAGAGCTCCTAAAGCTGCCACCAAGGCGTCCAAGGCCTGTTGCTACCTCATCGAGGCCTATCCTGCTGCTATTTTGCCAGGGATTGGCCTGTGCTGGACTGCATTTCATTCTCACCCCATTGAGACAGACCTTCTCTGCCAACCTTCTAAGTTGTTTCAGGCTGAGAAATTGTTTCACCTCATCCTTTTGTTGGTTCTGCCATTCCAGGATTTGTTTTGAGGCATAATTTTATCATTGTTTGGAGGGTGATTTGGGAGACCTCAGGTCTTTACTCCACCATCTTGGCTTCACCTTCCCTTATTTAAATAATTTGAGTATACCGGTGAAACATTTAGAGATTTTCCAATTATTATTCCTTACTCATGAGTGACCCATCCTCTTTTCCTGTCACATGTGTCCTTAATAGTGTCTTTTATCCTAATTGTTACATGGAAGTCACTTTTGGCAATATTCTTGCTACCTACTATGCCCGCAAGGAGTCATTCAGTTACTCTGAGCATATGCAGTACAGGAAGATCTTCCTGGTGTGTAAAGTTTATGATCCTTTCCCTCTGAGATTCTTTTGAAGCTAAAAATGTTGGAAACTAAAGGGATGTCCATCAGTTGAAGTATAGCTAAATGTCATGGTATATGATTGTGCTGTAAGAAAGAAGGAAATAGATGATTTCAAGGAGACATGGATAGAATCATATGAACTAATGCAGAGTGAAGTGAGTGGTACTAGAGAACGATTTATACCATAACATCAATGTTATGAAAATTAAAACAATTTCAAGACTTTTTTTAATTGAAGAAAGATGAAATGAACAGAACCAGGAGAACAATATGTGCGATAAAAATCACTATTAAAATAGTTAGCTTTGAAAATTGTAAGAACTATGGTCAATATAATAACCATTTATTATTCCAGACGATGACAGCTGATTCATGTTACAGGGAGGTGATGGACTTAGAGAGACAAAGTATGTGTGTCTACAACCATCAAGGATATTTGTTTTACCTGACTGTACATTTGTTACAAAAATTTTGTTTCATCTGCTGGTGAGTCTGCCTGCCTCAAGTATCTCACCAATCTTATCTGTTCTCCATTCAGCCACCAGAGTGATTTCAATAAAGCACAGGTCTAACCATACCATCCCCTTATTCAATATAGTCATCAACTTTTTATCACCTCCAGGATCAATCACAAAATCCTCTCTTTGATATTCAAAGCCTTTCATAACCTATCCCTGTCTCATACCTGTCCAGTCTTCTTATACCTTACCAGTTACTTTCTGATTCAGTGATGCTGGTATCTTTGCTATTCCTGAAACAAGTTACTGGCTTCCCTAATTCAAGTACCAACTTAAATACCATTTTCTACATGAAGCCTTTCACAGTTTTTCTTAATTCTAGTTCCTCTTTTCTCTTAATTATTTTTATTTATTTTTATATAGGTTGTTTGTATATATTTGTTCATTGTCTCTGTCACTACATTGTGAACTCTGTCATTACATTGATGGCAAAGACTGTCTTTTGCATCTTTTTTTTTGCTACCGCCAGGGGTGTCTGGCACATAGTAAGTACTTAATAAATGGTTTTCTTTTCATTTTCCCCCCAGTGAGATGAAAGAGAGAAAAATAGATTTATTATTATTTTAAGAATAGAGAAGTTTGTGGGGTGCTACACATGTGGAAAGTTGAACATATTTTCAGATATAGTCATTATATTATAAGTTTTACTTAACTGTTTTACTTCATTACAAGAGAACACTCATGAAGATAGCATACTCTGTAAATGTTTGTAATGTAAAAACAAAACATATCAATAATACTTTTTAAAAAAGGAACTGACTTTGAATATACATTAATATAAATCCTCTGGTCTACACGTGTGGTTTCCCTAAATAAAATGGAGGTTTCTTGGGGGCAGAGACAATTTCCTTTTTATCATTGTATCCTTAGCTCTTGGCACATAGTAGGTGCTTCATAGATGCATGGTAATTGCTTGAAAGTTTTTCCTGAGATCAGATGCTCCATTTGTTTGTTAAAAAAAGATGTTTTGTTTCATTTTTTGAGAGTGAGACCCTTGGGCTCATGGAACTTGTGATGAAATTTCTCAAATATTCTCATGTCCCATCTCTTCATCTCATTTAGTTGTGGCCCCAGCTCATTTTCCATCTGTATCACTTATTAGATTCTAATAGATTGATATTGATATTAATATAGATAACTCAATGAAGTGTATGTTTTCCTCTAGGCAATATAACTTTTTTTTTCATTTACCTTGTTTATTCATTGTGGGTGAGCTTTCAAATGACTGAGGATTTAATTTAGGTTAGTTTGTAATATCTCAGTAATTTGTGCAATTATTAAAAAGTTTTCTGGGAATAACAACTTTTGGAGAGCTTGGCTATCAAAGGGAACCAATAGTTTATTTGAACTCTGTGTAGGAAATCATATATAATGATGGAGAACAGTATCTTCAGACTCCTCTCTCATCTGCTTTCCACTGTTGTTTGAGACAATACTGCTGATAAATTTCCAATCAACATCCTCCATAATTTTTTGGGAGGCAATTGGGGTTAAGTGACTTGCCCAGAGTCACACAGATATTGACTGTCTGAGGCCAGATTTGAACTTAGGTCCTCCTGACTCCAGGACTAGTCATCTATCCACTGAATCACTTGGCTAGCCTTCCTTCAGAGTATTTTGAAAATTAACTCTAAGCTTTGATTGTCACCTGGCTTTCTTGTTCCTAGCAAGAAGATCAAATGTTTACTAAAAGAGGGATTTCTAGACACTTTGGGCCTTCTCATTATGGTAACTGATTTGCATTGCTTAACTTTCTCAAATAAATGATGATAGCATCAAAGTCCTTTTTATACGTAATTTGTCCTTTTTTTAGTCAACATCTAGTTTCAAGTTGCTATAACCAAATGCCTACTGTCTTCTCATTTTTTTTTTAGTTTGTATTGATTTTGACCTTTGTTCTAACCAGTCAGTGATTTGACTGAACACAGATAGCTTTTGTCAGATGGTTGCTACATTTTTTGACTAAGATATAGTCAATTTAACTTCATGAGATATTTTGTTCTTGTTTTTGTTTTTATGTGCATGCACACCATGTCCATGTAACAACATGGTACAGTGGGAAGAACCAGAGTCTAGAGTCAAAAGACCTGGGTTCACATCCCATTTATTACAGTTATTACCTGTTTGGCCTTGAGCACATTACTTAACCTCTCTGGGACTCATTTTTCCATATATTAAGTAGGGGTGGGGGAATTGGATTAAATGGTTTCTAAGGCCCCATCTGGCTATAGATTTATTAATCTGCAAACTCTCTTCTTGAAGAAAATAATAATCAGGCAAAAATATAAGGCTTCTGAGTGATTTGCAAAGCTTTGATTGTTTTATTTCTTTTATCCTGAAATTTCATTTCCAGCACAGTTCTCCTTAAATTTCCCTATGCCAAACTTCACATTGAAATCACTAGGCATCATAGCAGCAGGTTATTTTTTTTGGTCTGTTAGTATAAGCCTTGCTGAGGAGGTAGCATAGTACTATAGAAAGAACATTGGCCTTGGAGATAAAGAACCTGGGTTCAAATCCAGCCTCTTAACACTTACTGTCTATAGGAGCATGATCAAATCATTTAATCTCCCTGGACCTTCATTTCTTCATTTGTAAAATGAGAGGGTTGGATTACATAGCCTCAGAATTCTTTTCCAATTCTGGGTCTATGTCTTATGGTCTATACTGGCTTCCTTTAGAAGATTTTGTCAAGTTTTTCATAAAATCTCTGTTTCTCCATCCTTTAACTAATCTTGTTGCATCAGTTTATAGGTATCTTCGTGGTGGTCTAAAGATTTGCTTATGCTCATTATGACCACAGTATGGTGAAATAATCAAACACCCTATGAAATATTTTTTCTGGCCTTTGGGCTCAAACTGAAACCCAATCTGCCAATTTTTTCATTTCCCTTCCCTCCTTCTGAGAAGAATCTGTGAATCATTATACCGTCTATGCCTTATTACGCATATATATTAAGGATATTTAAATGAACGTGTCTTGTTTGTTCTAGTATAATAATTAGGTTGATGTTGGACAACAGTACACAGTCAATACTGAGAACTAAATTAACATTTGTAGACATCATGATAATTAGGTCACTCTTTATACCTCCTGTCCCTTTTCTACTATTTTAGCATCATCAATGTGGAAGCAAAAGGGAACTGACACAGGATTAAGGTCATTTTTATATTTACTTTTACATAAAAATGATTTATTTTAACTTTAATTCTTTTCGATAAATCCAATGAATTGGAACCTATAAAAAAAGTTTAAAAAAAGGTACATGAAACTATAAACTATAGTTTATATAAACTATAAGCTTGAATCTTTTTGCTTGTTTTTTGTTGTTTTTAGTTCTTATTAACTATAACAATAATATCAAACTCAACCTATTGGTTTATGTCAAGGGTAAGCAAACTAAGTTAGGCCAGATACTTCCCACTGTCTGTTTTTGTACAATCTATGAGCTAAGAAAAGTTAATGTATTTCAAAATGTTAAAAAAAAAACCCCAAAAAACATTCTTATCTCACCAGCATACAAAAATAAGTGGCAGGCCATTTAGCTGAGGGACTGTAATCTGTCAGCTCCTGTTTTATATCATCCTCCCACCTCATTTTTTGTATGTTTCCCAGATTTTGTTGCTGTTCTTTTTCACATGTGTCTCTTCATATTTCATTTTAAATTTTTTTCATATTTTATGTATTTAAATACTTCAGTGGATCAGTGGGCTCATCAGTGTGGGTGCTTGCTCCAGTGATATTTATCAAAACCTAACCATGATCTCTCCTGTCTACCTTCTCCAGGAACAACTCCACTGGGAGATCATTTGTCTCTTAATATTGCTGAGGTACAACTCGATTCCATGGGCAGCAATTGTTATACTTCATTCTCACTTCTTGACTGTCCTACCTTTTCCTATATTTCTTTGGTGACATCTTTTAGACTATTTATCGTACCCAAGATTTTGTTAGCAATATGTTACAACCTATTTATGTCCACCATATATGTCTCTGATGACCTTTAGGTGACCATGATTTATAGTATATCAAGATTCATAGCCATAGAACACCACTATGAGAGTATCAGTGTTTAAAAGATGGGTTTTTATTTTAGTAAGGAGCTGTGAGTCACTGAAGGAACAGCACAGTTTGTTGGGTGCAAACCAGATTGCTCTCTTCCCTTTATTCATTTCTGAGTTCTGATCATTGTCCAAATGCAATGTCTATTTCAAATAGATATAATGATATACCAGCTTAGTGACCTATCCATCCAAATTTATGTCATAGTCTGGGCAAGAGACAGGGTTCGATCTAGAAAACAAATGCTCATAAAAATGAATAGGAATAACATAACTAAATATAAGGATAAAATTACTCCAGCAATGATGAAAGATGAACAAATGCAGACAAAAAATAAAAGTTAGGAAGATGTTTTAGGAAATAATTACAATAATCAAGTAATGTACAGACTTAAAATTAAATGCAAGTTTCTTTAAGAGGATCCTCCAAGAGTGCCTGGGGATCTCAGGAATTAAGGCTGGTCAGTGGAGCAAAATATTTAGGTTTAAGGAAATAGGTATCCCCTTTAATTACATGATATGTGAGGCTATTGACTTAATTTACAAATAAGGCTAATTTTGGATACAAGGAGGCAAATCAGTTTCAATATTTCCTCCTTGTTCTCTGTTGTTGGTGTAGGAAAGCCAACAACATGGGAATTTTCTCTTCCTGGTGACCAGGACAGGCTCACAAGTGAGCCTAATGAGACGTGAGCCCTGCAGAATCATGCCACAATTCCTAAGCTTTCCTCTGGGATCAAACAGATGATAATCTCAGGCTCATATGATTTAGAGCTAGAAGGAATCATAGACATTATCTTGTTCAACATTATTTTAGAGATTCAGAAGATGAGGCCCAAAAGAGCTAGGTGACTGGCCCAAGGTCACACAGGTAGTAAGTAACAGAGATTTCAAATCCTACCCTTATTTTAAAATCTAGTGTTTTTTTCATGTAATTATACTGTCAACTTAAATAGGTCAAAAAATAAAAGGACCCAGATGGGAAAGAGGTAAAGACTGATATTGGACCCTAAAAGGAAGGAATGAATAAGAAGATTAACTTCATATAATGAATATAAACACATTATTTTTGTCAGTAGGAATTCACAATTCACTTTCCTTAGTGATGACTAAATTATTCATATATGGCAATCTAGTCCTTAACTTTTCAAATATATGTGGTTATAATGGGGAGTTGATACAAAATGAAGGAAAATATTGATTGCAAACATTTGAAATATAGATGATGGCATTTAGTCTTTCTGGTACAAAGAATACCAAAGTTCCTGAAAAAAAAAATGTGTTTCTGATTTTTGAATGATATTTAGGAGCAACCAGAAAAGAAGTTACAGTATCACATCTCAGCTTACCAGGCAGATCGGTTTGCCTCTGTTGATCATTAAGAAGAAAGCAACATTATATTCATTCTATACATTTTTAAAATTACTTTTAAGTTGAAAATCTCATGGTGGTATAGAACAAGCCCTGGATTTACAGAGTCAGAGGACCTGGATTCAAATCTTACCTCTGCTGTTTACAGTGTGACCTCAGACAAGTCATTTAACTCTTCTGAATTTCAGTTTCCTCATCTGCAAAATGAGGTTAGACTCTAGATGACCTTTGACCCCCCTCTTTAGTTCTAGATCTACAAACCTATGACCCTCAGTGCTACCCAGTAGTCTTTTCTTTTGTATTCTCTGTTTGCACTCTTACAGCAACTGACAGTCTCCTACTTCATTAAGTATATTGAGGCTACCTGAAATTAACTTCCTCAATTCTATTCCCTCCAGAACTCAGGACTTCTCAGAATCATCACACACTCAGCACTTTCCCTTCTGTCTCAGAAGAGGAGGTTTCCTTATGTCTTGCTGTAGTTAGTTTCTCTTTGATCACCTCCTGCCTCCTCCAGGACCTTGCCCCAGTAGTTATATCTTCCCTCATGCAGTTTTAATCTCTTCTTTTGCACTGTCTCAATCCTGTCTACCTACAGATATGCTCAGATCTCCCCAATTCTAAATACTACTTATCACTACTACTACTATCACCACCACAACAACAACAATAATGTAATTAATAATAATAATGTGATAAAAACAAAGTCAAGTACTTGTCCTAGAGCTATTATTCCAATACCCACTCTCATTCACTAGTTAGATCTCCAGTGTCTAGCTACTATGTTTTTCAGCACTCTTTGAGTTAGCTCTAAGGGGTAGGGGGTAACCTTTCTGAGGTTATCTATCACTCACGAGCCTTCACTGGATTGCTTCATTCCTTGATGATTAATTTATGTCAATTAGTCATTCAGACAATTAGTTTTTAGAAAGTGGTGCTTATATTTATGTGGCATAATAGGAATAGTTGGTTCAAAAAATAAAATCTCCTAAAAGTATGAGCAACATTCTCCCATGAGTACATAAAGATTCCAGGAGAAAGCTGACTAATATTTACAGAGCTCATCTGGGAGAAAGTTAGCTCACAGTTCCTAGAAGTCTTTTTAGTGTAGTTCCCAAAATGTTCAAATTGGCCATCAGCTTGTGTCTGTCCACCTTGGGATCTTTGTAGAAACCTTGGATCTGTGTCTAGTCTGTTCTTGGCTTCTAATGTAGACACTGACATTATGAAGATGCTGCTAGAATATCAATGGGAAAATAGTAATCCTCCAGAAACTCCCTCCACAAAGCTCACAAGGTACTATTTTGACCAAAGTGGGAGAGGAAACTGATTTGCTCTCTTCTTCCCCCAAGTGCTTCTTCCTCAGGGTTTTGCATGGAATGATCTCTCCTGGCTCATCATTCACTTCTATCTCTTCATTTCTGAATTAGCTTACAGTTTTATACAATATCTCAAGTCCCTCAACCAATTGGAATGCACTTCCTGTCAACTTCATTCCATTTCCTCCAAGACTTTGAAAGGTTTTTTGTACTTAGTCTAATACTTTGATTGATTGATTGATTAAGACTTGCAAGTCACCTGGTTAAGGCATCAGGGTAGAGATATAGGTACAGGGAAAAGAAAGGGAGCTGTGGTTGGGAAGTCATGACCATTGATTGACTCAGTCTTTTGCTGAGGCAATTGTTAGATTGGGTTAATGGATCAGCTGACTCAGTTACCACTTCCCTTTCACAAAGAAAACTATATTCCTTTGTCCATAATCTATTCTCATCCTTTACTTCATTGTTAAAACTTCCTGAACAAGCTACCTAAAACTGCTACTTCTACTTCCTCAGGATCTATTCTGGCATCATGACCTTGCAATCTGCTTTTTTCTATCATAACTCTGCTGAAATTCAACCATAGAATATCAATGATATCCAGTCCAGCCTATATTTAAAGTGTTTGCTTCTCTTGTATCCTTCACAGGTAGTCTTCCAGCCTTCATTTGAAAAATTCCAGGGATTATGGACCTGATTCTCCCTGAGGTAGCCTATTTCACATTTGAGCAGCTCTAATTGTTAGGGAATTTTTCCTTACATGAAATAGAATTACGCCCAGATGTAACTTGCACCTACTGCTCCTAGATCTGCCCTCCGGCCTCAAAATAAGTCTCATGTCTCTTCAACATTCAGATACTTGAAGACATCAATCATGTTCCCCTGAGGCTTCTTTTCTTAAGGCTACATAGCCCTAGTTCTTTCAGCTGATTCTCATCTGACATTATTTATAGGCTTCTCATCCTTCTGCCCCCCCCTCCACTGGGCATATACACTGAAGTTTGATAATGTTATTCCAGAACTATGATTCCAGAAATGAACAAACTACTCCTGGTGTAGTTTGACCTGGATAAAGTAGGTTCAGGGTATCATCTCCTTTGTTTTGGACACAACTAAATGATGTATCAATCAATAAGCACTTACTAAGCACCCCTTAAATGCCAGGAACTGTGCAGAGATTTGAACATATAAAGAGAGAAATGAAATAGTCTCGTCCTCAAGGAGCTTACATTTTATCCAGTGGTGTGCTGATAAATGTTTAATAATAAATTAATGGTGCAGAAGGGGCAGGGGAAAGGAGGGAGGGAGAGTATGTAAGACACACTTTTAAATTTAATCTGCATTATTAATATTTTTATGCATCATTTCCTTAAGTCTAGACAATCAAAACAAAAATAAATTCAACCCTGATAACCAAGGTATAAATGCTCATTCTGAAAATTTAATATATGGCTCTTGGAAGCTATTATGAGCTGACTCCAGCATACCACTGATTCTAACTATGGCCCTGATGATATTGCATTGTGTTAATTTTTTTTTTGCTGTCATATCATACTGTTGATTAATATTCACTTTTTTATACCAAACCCCTTAGCTCTTTTCCCATTAGCAATCAGATATTCAAACTTTCCCTATCCTGTGCTTTTAAAAAATAAATCAATCAGCAAGCACTTATTAAGTATTTAATATGTACCCAGCACTGTGCTTACCACTGAGAATACAGATACAAAAGGGAGACAGTTCTTGTCCTTAAGAAGCTTACATTCTATTGGGGGGAAAACAAAATGTATAGAGACACAGAAGGGAAAGGAGTTTTGAATGGAGAGTCATGGAGATAATGAGTGGAATATGATCATCAGTCTACCCAATCTTTGCTGAGGCAATTAATGATTACAGTTCTTAGAATAAGAGATGGAATGAGAGGGAAGGGGAAGTCCATGAGTCAAGGCAGTAATGAAAATGTCTGAGTTAAGAGTAGGCTTCATGGTTCCAGGAAATATTGATTCAAGTGGATAACTCCTTCTAGGTATGGTTTCTGAAGGTCTTGGTTGGAGGGTGAACACACAATATATAGTAGGGTAAAAAGTGGCCAGAGTCTACATAGTCCCAGGGATTTCAGAGTTTCAACATTTGTGGTTTTGTCCAGTCCAGTATCAAAATTACTTTTATCTTGTTAATAGATCTAGTTGTTAGATAATTCAGAATTTGGAAATCCCATGCCAAATCCACATATAATGGGCATAATCTATGCTATTATGAACTTTTGTGGGAATTTGGATTCTGAATGATACCAGAAACTCATTTCCAGCACCATTCCATTAAAAAATTATCAAATTGCAAACCTCCCTACTGTGCCAGAGTTTTAAAGAGTGCATCCTTCATTGTCATAGACACTCATTTGAGCAGATTTTTAGGCATTATAAATTTGCCCTTAAACTTTGCCTGAAATCACAACAGTTTTAGAATACCAAAAGTATGGGAATTTCAGCTGTGATTGCATGACCAAAGTCTTCCCCTTGAACTCAAGAGGTTTGTTGTGAGTGTTTTGGGGGTTATGTTCTCTTCCAAATTTTTGTTACTAATCCTAGACTCAACTGGTTCTAAAGTAAATTAACAAAATACTGGCAGAGTGGCATCACAGCAAGCCATGCTTTGTACAACCCCATAATGAAATATTGACAATTCTGGCCTCTCTGACCCATATGTTATTCTGATTGTATGAAAACTTGAATCAGTATCTAAAAGCCAGGTGGTTACAACTCCCACAATATTGGTTTCCCAGTCAAGAGGCAGAAACTGCCATTTAGCTCTAGTAAGAGGAGCATGTGACTTGTGTATAATTATGTGCATTGGCTTTGGCACTGTGGTTTAATGGCAATCTCAGTAATTGTATTCCCTCTGTCCAATTTTCCTCCTAACTGAAGCTAGATAGACGTAAATCACAGTTTATAATCATGAATCAGAACACCAAGCAATGCGGATAGCCATTGATTGCTGAGGCATAAAAATAGCAAATGAAAATGGAATGACTGAATCTGAACCATATTGGCAGACAAGTTGTGGCAAATGGGCAAACGTAAATGGCAGTCACAATCGCAAACCACAGGGCTGCTTGTACACTTCCTTAGTATGAGAAGGCTTTTTGGGGGGGGCGGCAGAGGGAAGAGGGTGAAGTAGTGACATTATTTGTGTAAGGATCTCCTAGTGAGGCAACTTATATGCTTACTAGACAATTCACTGGGACACTGAGGGATTAAGTGAAGTGATAGCCAGTAAACATCTGAATCAGGACCTAAATTCAATTCTTCCCATCTGAGGCCGTCTCTATCCACCACACTATGCTGAGCGATGGGCTAATGGCAAAATGTGTGTGTGTGTATATGTGTGTGTGTGTGTGTGTGTGTGTGTATAAAATTTGGACAAATTCTATTTATGGAATTAAAACCTCAAAGAAAATATTACCTGACCAAAGAATCAAGAGAGATTGTCAGAGAGAGGTGTTGAAATTTTATTCATTCTGCCCTACCTTCAACCCCACTGTCACTATCTTTACTCATTATTCTTCTCAGAATGTTGGAATCAACTGATTAGAGAATTTGTAGACTGGCTTTACTCACTGTCTGTCTAATTGGGAATTTAGGAATCCAAAACTGTCTTCTTTAACTACCAGAATCTATGAATCATGATGATTAAAGATGGCATGGAACTCAAAAGTCATCTAATCCAACCTCCTCATCACAAAGATGAGTAAACTGAGGCCCAAGAAAGCAGTTTTGTACAAGTCATTTTTCAGTTGTTTCACTCATATCAGACGCTTCATGACCTCATTTGAGGTTTTCTTGTCAGAGATACGGGAGTGGTTTTCTTCTCCAGCTCATTTTACAGATGAGGAAACTGAGGCAAATAGAGTTAAGTGACTTGCCCAGGGTCACATATCCAGTAAGTGTCTGAGGCCAGATTTAAACTCATGAAGATGAATATTCCTGACTCCAGGTCCATTACTCTATTCACTGTTCCACCTCGCTGCCCCAAAGACCATAATGCTAGTTGTAAATGGTGGTGTTAGAATGGAATCACAGATTTCCTGGACTTCCAGCTCATTGCTCATTCCACCATCTGGTTTACTCTTTTCCATTTCAAAATATATATTTATCTATATATTCTCCTAGTGAACAGGATAGCCAACTCTTACACTAAACATACTTGCTTGAATCGATTCATCTTTAGACATGAATTTCATGCACCCCAACAAACTCATAAACTTTTTTAAGATCCATGATTTCATTAACATGAATGTTTCTTCCAATAGTACACTTTATGTCCCTTCAACTCAATAAGTACATGCTATTCAGGAGTTGCTAGGGCCTCCAAATCCAACCAAGTCTCCTTCAGTATTGCTCCCTTGCCTCCTTTCCATTGCCCAAGTAAAATCCCCATGTAGTCATCTAATTTATCTCATTTACCTTTAAGGAGGAAGCAAACTACTTAAATAGTTACTAATGAATAACCTATCAATTCCAAGAATATCAGCTCACTCAGCATCTTAAACAATAGATGCATCAGAGATGTGGTTGAATTTAATTCAACAGACATTAAGCAACAACTTAGTAAGATACTCTACTCATTGATTCAATCTATTAACTCTTACACAGATATTTACATCTTAATAATAACATTTCTAATACAAAGGAATTTCTAAGGATGAAATTCCATTGAAGATAGTCTGGGAGAGGCATGTATCCCTAAAAAATAAAGTAGATGATTTCTCATGGTGCTGATCTTCTCAGTTCCTCTTGTTTCTTCACAAATCCATGTCTGCTTCCATTCACATCTGTTAGCTCCCTTCCTACACCCTTGGGAAGGAGCCAAAGCTTTATGATGGAACTAAACTCTTCAGAGGCTCACATTACCTTCATTCAGGATTAGCCCAAGCTACAAAACACATATTTTAAAGGCCAATGAAAGTTATATAACTTAGATTAGACTGTACCCCATTCTGGCCTCTTCAACTTTGTCCTGATGTTGGCAATCCTCCAAAATAGGAATAATAGAATGGAGGGGTGAAGCCAAGATGGCAGAGTGAAAGCAGTGACATACTTGAGCTCTCCCCCAAACCCCTCCAAATACTTGTAAAAAAAATGACTCTAAACAAATTCTAAAGCAGCAGAACCCACAAAAAGACAGAGTGAAACAAACTTCCAGCCCAAGACAGCCTGGATGGTTGATCAGAAAGGTATATCCCTCTGGGCAGGGAGAAGAGCACAGTTTGTCGTGGGCATGCAGGCCACAGCGAACCTGGAGCAGGCCTTGGAGGGTTGAATAACTGGCAGCTGTGGCAGTTTCCAGATTTCTCAACCCATGAATACCAAAGACAACTTAGAAGGTCAGTGGGAAAAGTCTGTGACTGCAGTGAGAGAGAAACTAGGTCTCAACCACAAGTCCCAAATGTGTTCCCGGGGTGGCAGCTGCCTCCTGAGCTTCTGGCCCACAGACTGAGGGGGAATCGAATGACTGATCAGAGAGGGATTGCAAGGATCTCTTTGCCACTGCTGAGGCAGGAATCTCTTGTTTTGCCCATGCTTGGATCTGGGTCACAGTTCTGAGGGGAGGTCTTGGGGTGAGAAGTGCTGGCATGGTGGAGCTTGTAGTGGTTGTGGAGAGGAAACACCTCGCCCCTTATTATACCACCTTGGAAGAAATGAAAATTTACAGGTCCCTAGAAGTATCTCTGAAAACAACTACACAAACCCCTGAAGCTTAGGACAGTACATTCTCCACATTAGAAGCAGACTCTTATCTTAACAAAGAGTTTAAAACTCAAGTAATTGGCCAGGATCATGAATAAGCAGCACAAAAAGAGTCAGACTATATTATCTTACTTTGGTGACAAAGAAAATAAAAACATACAACCAGAAGAAGACAACAAAGTCAAAGCTCCTACGTCCAAAGCCTCCAAGAAAAATATGAATCAGTCCCAGGCCTTGGAAGAGCTCAAAAGGGATTTTGAGAAGCAAATAAAAGAAGTAGAGGAAAAACTGGGAAGAGAAATGAGAGTGATGCAAGAAAATCATGAAAAACAAGTCAACAGCTTGCTAAAGGAGACCCAAAAAAATACTGAAAAAAAACAACACCTTAAAAAATAACCCAACCCAAATGGCAAAAGAGGTCCAAAAAGCCAATGAGGAGAAGAATGCCCTAAAAAGCAAAATTGGCCAAATGGAAAAGGAAGTCCAAAAGATTACTGAAGAAAATACTCTCTTAAAAATTAGAATAGAGCAATTGGAAGCTAGTAACTTTATGAGACATCAAGACAGTGTAAAACAAGTCCAAAAGAATGAAAAATTAGAAAACAATGTGAAATATCTCATTGGAAAAACAACTGACCTGGAAAATAGATCCAGGAGAGAGAATTTAAAAATTATTGGACTGTCTGAAAGCCATGATCAAAAAAAGAGCCTAGACATCATCTTTCAAGAAATTATCAAGGAAAACTGCCCTAATATTTTAGAACCAGAGGGCAAAATAGAAATTGAAAGAATCCACTGATCTCCTGAAAGAGATCCCCAAAGGAAAATTCCTAGGAATATTGTAGCTAAATTGCAGAGTTTCCAGGTCAAGGAGAAAATATTGCAAGCAGCCAGAAAGAAACAATTCAAATACTATAGAAACACAATCAGGATAACACAAGATTTAGCAGCTTCTACATTAAGGGACTGCAGGGCATGGAATATAATATTCTGGAGGGAAAAGGAGATAGGATTACAACCAAAAACCACCTACCCAGCAAAACTGAATATAATCTTTCAGGGGGGAAATGGTCATTCAGTGAAATAGAGGACTTACAAGCATTCTTGATGAAAAGACCAGAGTTGAATAGAAAATTTGATTTTCCAATACAAGACTCAAGTGGAACATGAATAGGTAAACAGGAAAGAGAAATCTTAAGAGACTTATTAAGGTTGAACTGTTTACATTCCTGCATGGAAAGATGTTATTTGTAACTCATGAGACCTTTGTCAGTATTAGGATAGTTGGAGGGAAAAAATTAGATGTATGTATATAGATAGATAGAAAGATAGAGGGCACAAAGTGAGTTAAAGATGAAGGGGTCATATCAGGAGAATAAAATTAAGGGGTGAGAGAGGATTATACTAGGAGAAGGAGAAAGGGAGAGGTAGAATGGGGTAAATTATCTCACAAAAAAAACACAAAAGAAAAGGCTCTTACAGTGGAGGGGAAATGGGGAAGGTGAGAGGGAATGAGTGAATCTTATTCTCATAGGGTTTGACTTGAGGGAATAACATACACACTCAATTGGGTATGGAAATCTGTCTTACCCTACAAGAAAATGGGGGGGGGGAAGGGGACAAGAGAGTAGGGGGATGATAGAGAGGAGGACAGATTGGGAAAGGGGGTAATCAGAAGCAAATACTTCTGAGGAGGGACAGGGTCAAAAGGAAGAATAGAATAAATGGGGGGCAGGATAGGATTAAGGGAAATAAAGTTAGTTTTTCATAGCATGTCTACTATGAAAGTGTTTTGCATAACTGCACATGTATAACCTATATTGAGTTGCTTGCCTTTTCAATGAGGGTGGGTGGAGAGTGAGGAGGGGAGAAAATATGGAACCCAAAGTTTTAAAAATGCGTGTTTAAAAAAATGTTTTCACATGCAACTGGGAAGTAAGAAATACAGGAAATGGGGTACAGAAATCTATCCTGCCCTACAGGAAAATAGAAGGGGAAGGGGATAAGAGAAGGAGGGGAGTGATAGAAGGGAAGGCAGACTAGGGGAACGGGTATTCAGAATGCATGCCACCTTGGGGTGGGGGAGGGGCTAAACGGGGTGAAAATTCGGAACTCAAAATCTTGTGGAAGTAAATGTTGAAAACTAAAAATAAATAAATTTGTTAATTAAAAAAATTATTAAAAAAAGAATAATAGAATGGCAGAGTTGGAAGAAACTAAGAGCACATCGAGTCCAACATCTGGCCAAAGATTGAAACCCCTGGACAACATCAATAAGAAATCACCATTCAGATTCCATTTGAGGTTTTCAGGAACAAGGCCATCATTACCTCCCACGACATGCCAGTACATTTTCAAACACTTCTAACTGGTATGAAGCCATTCCCTATGTTGAACTGACATTTCCTGTAATTTCCACCAATCTCTTGCTTCAACTCCAGTTCATATTTACCAGCTGCCTGTAGGACGATTCAATCTGACTGTCCAGTAGACATCTTAAACTCTATGCGTATAAATATAGATTTCTCATGGGGTGTCCTCAAAGTCTTAGTGCTCCTTTTAGCCTATATAGCTTAAAACTGCACTAAAACTATTTGGACACGCAGGTCTTTCTCACATATTTCTTTCTCCTCCAAACTACCCTGTTTATGTTTAGGGCATCACCTTCCTTCAGGTCATACAGGTTTGTAAAGTAGGAGTCATCCCTGCATCTTTCACTTCCTATATTCTATCACTTGCTAAGTCTTGTCAATGCTTTCTTTACAACATCTCTTCTATCTGTCCCCTCCTCTCCATGTGCACAACTTCTACCTTAATCCAGGCCTCTCACTTGAAGGATTACAATCACTTCCTGATGGATCTCCATTCTCTGAGCCTTTCCCTTTTCCAGTTTATCCATGGCACAGCTGCCAAACTGGTATTCTTAAAACATGATACTAACTACGTTACTTCTCTACCCAAAGACCTTCAGTATCTCTTTATAACCTCAGTCCAGAATTTAAAGCTTCTATGATAGGGATCTTGCAGGCCTTTCCAGCTTACTTCATATTACTCATCTACCTACCTCTTCATTCCAGTCAAACAGTCTTGTTGACTCTTCCTCATAACAACATTTGATCTCTGTCTCCCATCTCCGTGACTTTGACCAGATGGTTCTCCATGTCTGGTATATACTTTCTCCTTAACTCTGTGTCATTCCCTACCTTCAAAACAGGTCACATTCTATGTCCTATCCTATATAAGGACTATTTTTAGCTAATCTGGTTATTATTGCCCTTTCTTTTAGAGTCACTTTATTTCGCTTTTGATTTATCTGTGTGCCTGTTATATCTGTACCCCTGACCCCCTCCAATAGAATATAAACTCCTTAAGGAACTCTCTTTGTCTATGTATCCTCAGTGCATAGTGGGCATTTAATAAATGCATTTTAATTGAATTGTTTCAAGTTCTTATCTCCAGGTCAAAGCAAAACAAATCTACTATTTCTTTTCCCTTGATGACCTTTCAAATATTTGAAGACAGTTACCATATTTCCCAATTGAATTGAATAAGCCTCTATTACGATTGAGTTGGATTCTCCTTAAGTCTTCTCTTCTCCAAGATAAATATGAAAACTTCTTAAACCAATGGGGAATAAGAATATTCAGCATCATATGAACTTGCAAAGTACTTATCAGTATTACTTTTTGGAATCAGATTTTCAGTATAACAAAACTTAAAGGCAGCTAGATGGTGCAGTGGATTGAATTCAGGATGAGAAATCAGTAACACCTGAGTTCAAATCCTGTCTTAAACTCTTACTAGCTGTGTGACCCTGGGCTAGTCATTTTAGCTCGTCTACTCAGTTTCCTCATCTATAAAATGGGGTAATGATAGCACCTACTTTCCTACAATCTTAAACTGTTGTGAGGATCAAATGAGATCATATTTGTAGATTGCTTTGTAAAACTCAAAATACTACCTAAATACCAACTATTATCATTCTGATTTTTAGCAAGCCATATAAGTGTGAGTAAAAATTTGAGTGTGTGTGAGAGAGAAACACAGAGAGAGAGAGAGAGAATGAGAGAGAGAGAAGGTTGAGAAATTATGGTTCTGTGAGACTCATAGTAATGGGATGTGTGGGCTGGAGGTGTGGATGTAAGAAAGAATAGTGGGTATCATTGGATTTAAGTGTGAACCAAGGAGAAAAAAAGAACAAAAAATAATGAATTCTTTGGAAAATGATGATTTTTACTTAATAGCCTCAGGTGTATGCCTTGGGTAGGTAATATGTAATAATAGAAAGCAATGAAGAAGAAAACAGTTTAACCAGAAAACATTAAAATCTCCCTAATTTGGACTGAGGAGGTCAGTCTGAATTCCAATAGTGTTTGGATTGAAAGAAGAATTTCAAAAATGCAATCATTACTTCTAAGAACCTGTTAAGAAGTTATTGTAGAAAATGTTTTAATTCATGAGTAATACTCATAATTAGCATGAATAACATATACTTAATTAAATGCAACTAAATGGGGATAATGATAGGACCTACCTCACAGGTTTTTTGCGAGGATCAAATGAAATAGCATATACATAGTACTTGGCAAAACCTAAAATTCTATTTAAATGCTAGCTATTAGCTAAAATGGACCCTGAAATTTTCTCTGGACTATTAATTTGCTTGGCAAATTCTTTCTCCATAGATGTTCTAAGTTAAGCATCAGATGAAACTAGATCAGGTAAAAGGAGGCAACATGAACTGTGGAAAGAACAGTGCCTCTGAAATCTGAGGGTCTGGGTTTCAAGCCTGCCTCAGACTTCTGCCAGTGTGACACTGGGCAAGTCATGTATCCACTCTGTGCCTTCCTTTCCTTACTTTTAAAAAGGAAGCAGACTGATTAACCTCTGAGGTCCCTTCGTTCTCTGTTTGTAACAAATTTCAATATAATCAGATGGAAAAGAATTACATTTGACAATATACACTGGCTACCTAAAAAGCTGCATTTTGATATATTGGGCAGTCAAGAAGCTAGAGAAGGGACAAACCTTAAACTAAGGCCAGCTAGGGGGCGCAGTGAATAGTGGCAGGCCTGGAGTCAGGAAGACTCATCCTCCTGAGTTCAAATCTGGCCTCAGGCACTTATTAGCTGTGAGACCCTGGGCAAGTCACTTAATCCTGTGTGCTACAATTTCCTCATCTGTAAAATGAACTGGAGAAGGAAATGACAAACCAGGTTAAGAGCCCTTGCCCTAGAAAAATGGTTCCACTACTGTCTAGTCATCCTGGAGAGAATGCTTTCACATCATTAACATAATGATGGCTAACCATTCCAAACTACTTAACTTGACTCTCACATAGTGTTGTTTTATGTCCCTTCACAATTCTTGTCACCCACCCCTAAACATGTTCCAGTTGGTCAAATGCTTTCCTCAAAAACTGACACAGTATTATAAATAAGAACCTATAGATGAGAAGAGGGCAGAAACACCCCCTTCTTTCTTAACACTGTATTTCTGTTGTGGAGATATCTTTTGAGGTAATCTATTTGACTATTGCGCATCCTAACCAGCATTAACTTAGTATTTTACAGCATTAACATTGTATTTTGTTAGCTTCCAGGATACTCTGATAGCTTATTTTTAGCTTATAATTCACTACAAGGTCTGAATCTCTTTCGTAAAATTATTATAACACTTTATCTTGTATTCCAGATGATTTTTTGAACCCAAGTACTTTTCTCCCCACTAAATTGCTTTTTACTACATTTAGTCCATCAGGCAAGCCTGATTTAAATATTTTGGGTGTTGATTCAGTTGTTTTGTCTTTTAAATAAAAGCTTTGTTAATGCTAATATACTGTTTGTGTATTGCAGCTACCTTATATTATCTATTGAATTACATGCAATTTTGAGAGTATTATGAGATCAGTCTTCAAGCTCTCTGAGAGAGGGATACCAAATACTTGGAATAAATATGGACCAAAATGTTACCCAAAAAAAAAGGCTGAGGAAGAATCAATAATTACCAACCCATATTAAGCACTTTCTCATTTCTTCATTTTTTAAAATAAGAAGTCACACACACACAAACATACATTGAAGGCATCTTCAGTAATTGTTTCAGATGGAAACCAAAAGATTTTCAGAAACAATATTCTACAACAAATCACTTCTTATAGACACATAATTGAGTTTTGGGTGTAGAAAACATAGAATCCTACTGTGCTGATTGACTATTAAAAAGTGATTTGGTAAAACAAATAAGTGTTCTCCAATAAGGTGTATTTTATGTGTAAGTCAAAATTATACAAGATAGAATATTCTCCCCTCCCACATGTAGTTAAGGAGGAGTGGCCACCTCTCCTTTTAGCTGATACTGGTTCATTTTTCTTATTAATTGTTATTCTTGAATCTAAATCAAGGTATATGTTCTGATATTTCTTCATAAGTCAGTAGAAATGTGCAATTTCTACTATTGATTAATCAATTAGTACTTAGCCCCAGTGTGAGTTCATTAAGTACACTGGAGAAAAATGAAATGATTACCCTCTGAGTGTCTAAGAAGCAGCATGATAATGGAAAAAAGAGGGCACTGGACTGACAGTAAGGGTTCTTCTCATTCTCTGCCATTAAGTAGTTCTGTTCCCTTAAGCAAATCAGAACTCTTCGAAGTTATCATTTTCATCTTCAGTAAAGTGGGAATAATAATACTGGTACCAC
This sequence comes from Vombatus ursinus, assembly GCF_900497805.2. Classification (NCBI taxonomy): domain Eukaryota; kingdom Metazoa; phylum Chordata; class Mammalia; order Diprotodontia; family Vombatidae; genus Vombatus; species Vombatus ursinus. The sequence goes on along the minus strand of NW_020951391.1, from coordinate 4,562,265 downwards.
CTGTCTCATGAAATTGCTATGATGGTTAAATTAAACACTATCTGTTAAGTACTTTGTAACCATCAAATTCTATGTAAAGATGGAAAAAAAATAGAGAAACCCCTTTCCCAAAAACTTTCTCTCCCCTCTCTCAGACTCTAGTCTCCCAGGATTCAAAAAACATAAGTGTTGCTGGTTATACAATTTATTAGTAGTAAAAATATACAACACAAGCCCATATTTCAGTTCCAACAGTGTATCTATCACATTTAACTATCAACTGCATCTGCAAACTTTTCAACTCTACAATCACAGTCCCACCATTCAGTTCTCTCACGTTGGAAGTCAGTCTCTCAAGAATTCTCTTCATAATGTTTCTTTGCACAATAAATGTTAAATGCTTTTCTCTGAGCAAATGTCTCTTTCTCCCTGACAGCTAAATTACTCAGTCTCTCAGGAAAGAAGTTCTCTTATTTCTTTGTTTCTGTCCTCACATGGTCTCTCCCCCACCTTGTAGTTAACAGAAATGACAATTCAACTGCCAGTTTTCTCACAAACTCTTCACAGAAGATAGCAAAACTATAATTCCCCAAGATTTTGCTCCTTGTTATAGATGCAGAAATGGTACCCATAGATTAGATTCTTTAGGAGGGGCTATTGAAGCTAATGTTGCAAATTTAGCAAGAGAAATAATTTTGTTCATCAGATTATAAAGTCAAGCAAGGCTTACAAGGGGGGTGGGGTATACCTGCCAAAGGTGTTTCCCATTGTCATGGATGACATCTAGCATGGAATCCAAATGGAAGAGGGATTGTCTATAGATGGCAAAGTTCTCCACATCTTCCTGTTTTCAGATTGCAACATGATGATTTCATCAAGTCAGTAACATCATAGGGTCTACTAAATGAGATCCTAATTATTCAAAACAGCTTGGCTTACCTTTCTATTCCAGAAAAAAAAGATGAAGCACTACTGTCCACCCTGATAGTCTATCTATAGAACTGGTCCTTCAGGGTGTACACTTTAGTCACTGTAGATACATGACAAGCTGTGCCAAGGACTGAACAGGTAGGAGGGGGGCCATGAGTTAGAATACCTTTGGGATATTATGTAATGCATTTAATGGTACCAAGCTTCTACCTGAAACAATAGCTTGTCTTTTAACATTAGTGATCTTCTCCTAATGCAGTATGGCTGTGAATCATACTATATTCCTCAAAGAATTAATTTCAGGTCACCTGAATGACCTAAAAGTGAAAGGCACATGGAAGGTGTGTATAGGCTGCAACATAATCTCACTGAAGAACTACATAGGAAATATGGCAGAAAGGATGTTTTCAGACATATGTGTTCCTGGAAAAGGAGGTAGGCTGATCAATGTAACAAGCACTAAGGATAATTGAAAGACAGATCACATATTTCATTGTTCTTCCCACAATCTTAAGATATCTGGTGAAAGTCCCCTGGCATTATGGTTGGAATTGTCATGAAGAATTTATGAGAGGGGATGGAGGGAGACGGTATGGATTGATTGTGATCTGCACTGATATATGGAGTCAAGAGTTTGTTGGAAGCTGAGTCATAGCAGCTTACAAGAGCTAACTATTAAATTAGGACTTAATTTATTGTTCTGTTGATTGCCTACACTAAAAAGTGATGGAGAAAAAGTTAATGCGGATTAAACTTAAAAGTTTTTCATGCATGCTTCCCCCTTCTTTCCATCCCTCTAGAGAAGAACTCATTTAATAGCATACCACTGGATAGAGTATACACATTGATGGAATCACAGATCCATCAAAGTGTGGAAATATTATCTGAGTTAATTTTGTAAGCTGCTAGTAATTACTATTTTTCTCTTATTACCCCTCTCTGGCTGAGGAGAAGAAACTTCTTTAAAAATACCTTTTGGTATTCACTAACCAGCTGAGCCTAGGGCCAGACCTCATTAGAGGTAATTTCCCATTGTGATTGAATTGGTCCAAGTCACGTTGCTAGCCCATTCTCACCACCCACAAAGAACATGGAATATTTGTCCTCTGTTCTGCACCCTACTGGATAACACAGGCAGGTTATTATACCATGAAACAAAACCACAGGGAGCCATATAAATTTCACAGAGAACAGAGGACTGAAGGGATGTCAGCTCAACACAGGGCCTGGTTCTAATATGTAGTCCACAAAATGGAACCTATTGACATTATGTCATGCCTTGAGCTTCCATAATAGTGTGGCCAGTCTAATGATACCATCACTAGTTTAATCTCAGCACTGCCTTTTATCCACTATTTTAAATCTTTTTCGGGTGCCAGAACTAAAGGTTGCTGCCCAGAGATTGCTGGCCAGCATTTCTCTGCTCTTCTATGCTCAGGACCTATACTTATGTTAAGGGTGGTATAGGACTATCACACCTCCCCATCGGCTCTTTCCACTTGTGCTTATTGACTATAGCATGAACTGTGAAGAAAAATCAGTTCTGATGTTGCCTTATGGCAACACACAACTCTAAAATAAAGCCAGCCCCAGCTAGAATGAACTTTGAAATAGGTTTGATAAATAAAACTATTAATTATGGTTGGCATTCCCTATCTAGCTTAAGGCTGACGTCAATTTTGACACTCAAGCTATGGCTGCTATATGGAAAAAATGATAAACCAGGCTCCATCCTGATATAGGAACCAGATGAAAGACAGTGCCTGTTATTTCAGTTCTGAAGATCATTCCATGATCGTCGAGTTAATAATAAACTACTATACTGGCTTCTGTTATTTTCTTTTATATTGGATCCCACAGTGTTGCTGACACAGACTGTAGAAGTCTTAGCAAGAAAATGGATGCTGATTTAAGTGTGCTGAATGCAAAGACAGGCTCTACAAAGGATCATAATTGTGAGCAGAAAAAGCTCATCTATAGTATCCTTCATCAGACTCTTTGGTCCCCTCTCTAGTAATATTCAATTCCTCAGGAACCCAGGGCTTCCTCACTGCACCACCTCCTATACTCTAAGCCTTTCTTACCAAATTCTGTCTGCCCTATGTCCTATTTTTTTCAAAGCACTTTTCTCTTATAAATTAATAATGTTAGTGCATACAAGTAGTAATACACTTCTGCTCCTAGATGCCACATTTGCTTTACAAAATGGGCATACTACCCTAAAGGAGTGATTTTAAAGGTGGGAATTTTAGGGACCATGCCAGAACTGTATAAGAGATAATTTTAGAGAGTGCTTTCATTGTTTCCCCTATCCCATAACTAAGATGACTTCCTAGTCCAAAGGGGCAAAATAACAGTAAGTAGGAGGAGGGATTTGAAATGTCCTTATCTTTTAAATGGCACAGAAATAATGGTGGATTGGGAATCAGGTGAACTGGATTCCATTCCCAAATTTGTTATAATTTGGAACCAGCCACTTCAGCTCAATGGACCTCAGTTTTTGTCTTCTGCAGAGCGAGATAATGTAATACAGCCTGAAGGTGTCTTCTGCCATTCTAATGTTCAAACACCATCTCTCTCTGTGTCTGTCTCTGTCTCTCTCTGTGTGTCTCTGTCTCTGTCTCTGTCTCTCTCTCTGTCTTTCTCTCTGTTTCTCTTTTCCTTTTTTTTTTTTTTTTGCTGTCATAAACATAGATGTTTGGGAGCACAAAGAAAGGTCAACGTGAAGTATTGCAATCTCTGTGCCAGATTCAAATTCACATTTTTAAAAAATATATATATTTAGCACCTAACTGTGAAATGCACTATGGTAGGTAGTGGGGGAGATATACAGATAAATGAGACAGTCTCTACCCTCAAGGAGCTTAGACATAATGTGTGTAAAGAATCTTCCTATGTTAACATAAGCCATGATAATTTTTTGGACATGTAAAAGCCACTGATAACCTATTGTAAGGGCATCCAATTGATCCCTTTTAGGGAGGCCATAAACACTGGCCATTCCTAAAGTCTATTTGAGAGATTTACCCCAGAATTTTACTCTGGGATTGGGATATAATGAGCCAGAGAGGTCAAGAAAAACCTAATTGCCTCTCTTTTGGGTCTTTCAGTCCTCCCCAGGACTGAACCTGTTCTATGTGAGCCAAGAACAAGAGCCCTTCAGTAGGAAGAGTGTTGTGTTCAGCTTGGGCCTGGGATTACTGCTGTTACATGAGAAAAAAAAAGGATAACATGAGAAAAAGAGCACTCTGTATAGCAGAGATGCCAAACATATGGCATAGTAGACAGAGTCCTTGGGGTGAAGAGGAATTGGGTTCAGATTCTACCTTGAACAGCAATTCCTGGCTGTCCACACTAGACCAATCACTTAGATTCTCAGTGTTCAGGCAACTCCATAAAGCTCTAAGTTGCAGAGTAGGTGCTGATCTGCATCAATAGAAGAAATTTCCTCATGGAGAAATCACAGTGAAGTCAGTGGCCCACCACAAATAATAATAATAATGATAATACTTAGCATTATTGTTTTATTATAAAACATACTTAACTTTATATTAGGTTTAGTTGAAGGACCTGGGGATGCTTAGCCTGGAGAAGAGAAAACAGAGGACATAATAGTAGTTTTCAAGTATTCAAAGGATGTGAATGAGCTGTTTCAAAAGGTAGTAGGTTATCCTTCCATGGATATCTTCAGATGGTGAGACAACCACTGGTTGAATATATTATAGTGGTAATTCCTTTTGTGCCTGGATGGTCTACATGGTTGATGAGTTGGTTTTTTTTTCCAATCCATTGGCGAATTCTTTTAATATTTTCTTAAGCCATATATTTTGCTTTTCTATTTGACAAAAATTAGGCCTTTAATCAGAAAAATATAAATTGAAAGGAAAACAATTCTGTTCATGTCTCTGTTTCTGTTGCTCTTTGTCTTTCTCTTTGTCTCCTCCTCTTCCTTCTCCAATCTTCCAATAAGGAGAAACTTACTATTCCCCAAGATAACCCACTGCATTTTAGGATACCTCTTTTTTTTTGGAAAGTTTTCCTAACAAAAAGTTTAAATTTTTCTCTTTGCACTTTCCTCCCATTGGTCCCACTTCCAATCTATGAAGCCAAATGAGCAAGTATAAGTCTTCTTTGTGACAGTCTTTCAAATATTTGAAGAAAGTTACCACATCCCATCCAAATCTTCTACTATTGTGATTACATCCCCATTGCCATCACATTATTCTTAAATAGCAAGGATTCAGTGCCCTTAATTATTCTAGTTGCCTCCTCTGGAAGTTTTCAAATATATAAATTTATTTTCTCAATCTATGGAACCCAGAAATGAACCCAATGATCCTGATGTGGGCTAACCAGGATAAACTATCCCCCTTCCCTTATTCCTAGAAGATAGGATTCTCTTAACATAGCCCCATATGACATGAACATTTTGGCTATCATATTAAACCATTGACTCACATTACTCTCAAAGATCTTTTCCAGGCAAACTGTTGTCTCAACACATCCCTCCCCACCCCCAACCACCCACCCTACCTCAAACCTTATCCAGGCAGAGATGATTTTTTAACTGAAATATAAAATCCTATATTCATCCTCATTAAATTTCATCTTGATAGATTTAGCCTAATTGTTTAGCTTAGAAGGATCTTTTGATCTCCATCCTGTCATCCAGTGTGATAGCAGCTTACCTTCTCAGCTTCATATGATAAAGGCCTATTGGTCATATAGGCCTCTATCCAAGTCACTGATTAGAATATTAAACAGTATGGAATGAAGCATAGATCATCTAGAGAACCCCACTGGAGACCTTCTTCCAAGTTTACATTGAATCATTAATGAGTACTCAGTTTTGCCATTTCGCTGAGTCCAGATCCATTTAAATTTATAATTATGTAGCCTGTGTTTATCTAGCTTTTTTCACAAGAATAGCATGAGACAATTTATCAAATGTTTCATTAGAATCTAGGTGAACTATATCTATAGATTTCCTTAATTAACCAGTTCAATAACCCTGTACAAAAAGGAAATAAAGTTAGTGTGGTATCATCTGCTATAGATGAAGCCATCTACTTCCCTTTCACAAATGTTCACTAACCATATCTTTATTAATATACTCTAAAAATTTGCCAAGAAATAAAAGTCAGGATCATTGGCCAATTGTTTATTAATAACATTTTCCTGTATTTTTCAAGCTAGATATTTGCCTTTTTTTTCCAGTTCTGAGGTACTTTATCTTTTTTCAATGATTTTTTGGTTCTCATGGACAGTGGCTTATCATTCACATCAATCAAGTTTTTGTTTTTGTTTGTTGCTTGTTTGTTTGTTTTTCCCAGTGCCCAAACACATACCCTATTTGGGACAGATGACTTCAATTCATTTAGGGCAGCTCCTTGGAGATACCTTGTAGTCACTCTACTTATGTTGTCTTAGATAGAGGAAGCACATTACAGTGGAAAAGTTCTGAATTTCGTGTCAGAGGCCAAGGTTCAAGTCTCAGCTCTGTGATTTGGTGACATTGTAACCTTAGACTACTTGTTTAGTTTCCTGATATCTTGTAGGAGATGGCTGGCCTGGAAGATTTCTAAGGTACCTTCTAGGTTTGAAAATATCATAGGCATTTTTTTTGTCTTTTCCAAACAATGATCGTTCTTCTTTCTATAGAAAACAGATGTAAAAAAATAATAAAACAGTTCTCCTTTCTCTCTGTTGTCAATTATCATCATCTCATCCATGCCTAAGCAGTGGGTCTGTCCTTTCTTCCATCATCTCCTTCCTCCAGGATAGTGTCAGAGCAACAACAACAAAAAAAAAACCTTTTTAATTTTCTTTTTTTGTCAATCTCAGGTCTTTCTAAGATTTAACACTCTTGACAGTATTCTTAAGATGCCATGTCCTGCTTTTTGTATTCTTCCTCTAATATGTATCCTTGCTTTCATTTTATGTACATATGTTTAGAAATATCACTTGTTTGTTAAGTTAGCCATATATCTGCATCAATCTCCATTTAACTTATTTTTTTTTCCTTGTAGGATATTTTTTCTCCTTGTATCATAAGAATTTCATCCTTGAAAGCTTCCTATCCCTCTTTGACTGACTTCCCCAGTAGAATGTTAATCCATGGCTGTCTATCGTTCCTCTAAAACCTTTGGAATCTGTTCTCCAAGAATTTAGAGTACATGACAGGTTGTGCCCAGATTTACTCTCCTCTCATCACAGACAGAGAGAAAATGGTTATTTTCCCCCAAGGTTCCCACCACTTCTATTCCAGAAATCCATTTCTTGTTGTTAAGGGTTATATCAATTATAGAACTAAATGATTTGCCCAGGGTCACACAGCCAGTATGTTTTAGAAGCAGGACTGAATTAAGGTCTTCAGGGTTTCAGAGGTAGGTCTCTATCCGTTATGCAATAGCTACTCATTCCTATCTATTTATCAAGACAATGTATAAGTTTGCCCCTAATCTTCCATATCAATGTTTATAACCCTCTATACTCCAGCCTTAGTCTGTAGTTGGATTGGTATCTTCCTGGTTCCACAAACATAGTTGTGACTTGAGACCTGTTCTCACCTCATTCTAGCTCTGTTTAACCCAACCTCCCAGCTCAGTTCTGACTATTCCATAAATCCTCCATCATTATATTATCCAGCACTGATTCCTCTATCCCGCGCACTAATATATCACTTAGTGTCTGTATCCCACAATTTAATACTTAATTATGTATATAATATTTTTCAAGTCTTTTCCCCTATATGTGTTATTCTTGCCTCTTCCTCACTCAAAAGTCAAGGTCCTTAAAAGCGTATCTTTATAGTTTTCTTGTATTCCCCTTGTTATCTAACAGAATACAAAATACTGTACCTACTAGGTGCTATTCCTTCTAGTCCATCCAGTCACAGTGCCCTTCAGTGCCAAGATTCCACCCACCTCTCACTGTCTTCTTGACAGTGAGTAACAGACATTCCTTCAGTGCCAAGATTCCACCCACCTCTCACTGTCTTCTTGACAGTGAGTAACAGACATTCCTTGATTCAGGCTTCTTCCTTGCCACCCTTCCCCTGAACATACACCCTGAAACTGCTACCCCACAGGTTACCAGCAATCTTCTAATCATCAAATCCAATGACCTTTTTTTGGATCTTTAGGCTCCAATGACCTTTCTGCAAAATTTGATAATTTTCTTCTTCTGGATAAACCCTCATCCCTTGGTTTCAGAAACACGAGAGTCTTCTAGTTATCCTCCTGCCTCTGTTTCCTTTTTTGACTCCTCTTTTCCCAAATGTCCTTTGAGGTGGGGCCATTGCCAGTCATCTTGACTTTTGTCTTGCCTCTGGACCCCTGTGACTCTGGAGGAGAAAGTGAATCTGATGACTTTGTACAGATCTGCCTCACTTAAATCCAGTTCACCCATGCGTCAGGACATCCCTCTCATGATGTCACTGGTCATCTTTGAAAATAAAGGATGAACAACAACAAACAATCTTTTGAGGGTTTGAGTTTGGGCCTCTTCTCTCTCTGAATGTTTTCCCTTGGTATTCTCATTTATTCCTGTTTTCAACTACTATCTTCAGATAACTCTCAATTCTATATCACCACTCACAACACCAATTCTGAAACCCAGGTATGTGTCTCCAATTGTCTATGTTTCAACCTGAAGACACATCAAACTCAAAATTTACATTGAGTTTGTCTTAGGACCCTGATCTTAGCATGCTTGCAAACATCTCAGGAGAAGCAGTAGCAAAGGCCCATATGCTGTCAGCCATGTGACCTCAGGAGAAGAGAATTGTGAAGCCAGGCGGAGTGAATTCCTGAAGCCCAGTATTTTCAGGGAAAGAGGAGAAGTACAGGGCAGATCTTTAAGCAGCCCCAAGTTTGACAGTTTGGGGGCCCAGCATTCTGAAGAAAGGAGAGAACTCTTGAAGAGACTCTTGAAGAGAGAAAAGGATACCAGCCTAAGGAAAAGTAATTCCTGGGCAGTAGCTGGGGAGAAGAAGGTCTCATAAGTGGATCCCCACCTCCCTTCACCAGAGCTTACTGGAAAGGGATTAAAGCCATGATATGGAGGAAAAAAAGAGCTCCACTATTATTATAAGTTATTCAAATACTGCAGTTCCAAATGAATATGAGTGGTTTGTCTATCTGAGTATGTTTCCCTTCTGAGAGAGTTTAAGCCCTTAGGGTAGTACCATATGTCTAGATGCCTTTATGGTTCTCCCGAGTGTGATAAAGTGACTTAACAGAATGCTAGGGGATACCCTTCTAGCATCTGGTAACTACTGCTTTTTCTCCTGTTACCAAGGGTGCTTGGCTCTTACTGAACCAAAACAAGAAATAATTAGTTAGGGATGCCAACATTGGTATATTTCAATCTTCTCCTTAAAACAGCTTGTATATGCTCTAAAATATATTGAATCCATTTGTTATTCTCTCATCCCTTTCCCCAATTTCCAGCTGATCCAGAACCTGCCTTGAATAATTAAACTGATGGAAGACCTGCCACCAAGAGAATTGCCTTCCCTTTTTCCTTTCCCTCTTTCCTTCCCCCAGTCCCAAACTTTCTCAGAACTCATCTCAAACTATAGTCAGCAGCAAAACTTGCCAGAATCACAGGTGCTATCGCTCTTTGCCTTCTCCATTAGGTCAGGGTGCTTAGCTGCTTACAGGGCTTAGATGAGATAGTAGTCACTCATTCCATTCCTTCCAATGAGACAGAAGAGTGCCAGTCATGACTATTTGCCCTGCCCTTTCTTTCTAAGGTCCTGCAGACCTTACTTTCTAGCTTGTCCCTATGGCCTACAGTCCCTTAGACCTGTCATCAGATCTATTGATGTAACCTAATGACTTCTGGACCTTATCATCTGACCCATCTCTGAATTCCTAGGAATTCTGGACTTTTCCATGTGCCCTGCAGCTCAACTTTATATCTTGTCTACCTCAATTATGTGAACTCTTGATAGCAGAGACTGTCTCAGTTTTTCTATTTGTATCCCCAGCACTTTGAGGAGTGCTTGGCCCATAATAAGTATTAAATACATGCATTTTCATTCATTTATTCCTTTGATTAACATGCATCACATTGATTCAGGCAATTAATCAATTTATAGCATCAGAGATGGGGAAACCTTGAAAATCAGAGAATTAGAGAATCTTTTGCAGAAGGGAAGGGACCTCAGATACCACGTATTCCAACTCACCAAAAAAAAAAATTCCCACTACAACCTCCTTGACATGTGGATCCCCAACTTCTGTTTTAATAGTTCTAGTGAAAGAGAACCCATTATCTCCTGAGGCTGCCCATTCCACATTTAGGTATTCCTTATTGTTAGGCAGTTTATTTTTTCATTGTATGAAGGCTAAATTTGCCTATTGGCAACTTCCTCCCATTACTACAAGTTCTGCCCTCTGGGACCAAACAGTAAAACTTTTATCCTTCTTCCATATAATTGATGATAGCTTTGCCCATATGACATAATATTTGTAAATCCCTTAGCACAGGGCCTGACCCAGAGTAAGTGCTATATAAATGTGTATTTCCTTGAATAAACTTGAACAACCACTTGAAGACAGCTACTCCTTCAGGATCAGTCTGTTCCTTGTTGATGCTATGACCCCAGTGTGAATGATCGAAGTTAAAAGAGAGTCCAGAAAATGAGAAAAGCTTCACAGATATTTAGAAGGTCTGTGACCACCACGTTTCAGTGTTTCAAAGGCAATGTAACCAAACACAAAGCATGAATACTTGAGTATATCATCTGAAAACGATCAGATTCATCATAAGTGATGCCGTGTGTGTGTGTATGTGTGTGTGTGTGTGTGTGTGTGTGTGTGTGTGTGTGTGTGTGAAGAAATCTAATTAAATCAAAAGAGTTTAGGTGATACAGTGGATAAAGGGCCAGGCCTGGAGTCAAGAAGACCTGAGTTCAAATCCAGCTTCAGATACTTACCAGCTGTGACTCAAGTCACTTAACCACTTTTTGCCTCTGTTTCCTCTTCTGTAATAACAATAGCACCTTCCTTCTAGAGTTATTGTGAGGATCAGATGAGGTAATTGTGAAGCTCTTAGCACAGTGCCTGGCATATAGTGAGCACTATATAAATATTAGTTACTATTATTAACAATTAAAATTTGGTCAGTGGTGCATCAGAAGCACCTACTTAATTGAATTGCATTGAATTTTCTGCATTCAACCCATTACCATTCACCTTAGTGACCTATTCGTTTAATTCCATTGATGTAGTTATTGTTTCTTCAGGGACCTCCCTACTATTAAAGCTCTTAACTTGAAAGAATGAATGAATGAATGAATGGGGGGGGAGCACCCATTATGTATTTGCTATGTATAAACACTGTACTCAATGCTGGGGATACAAAGAAAAGAGTGCAATAGTCCCTGTTCTCAAAAAGCCCACATTCTAATGAGAAGAGACAACACATACGGGATGGTTCAGCCTCAGGACTGATGGTAACGCCTAAAGTTCCTGAGAATAGAATGGCAAGGAAGATGGTGACATCTTTTTTACTGTCATTAAAACCATACCTATTTCTGTTGTTGGGCCACTTTGACAAGAAGGGGGAAAGTAGATATTCTAGGGTTCCTAGCAAGTGGAAACTGTATAACCACTTATGGGGGAAGTTGTAAAGAGATTTCCACTCAGGCAAGAGTGGGCCAAGATAACCTCTCAGGCCCCTTCCAGCTTGAGAACTCATCATTATATAATTGAATGAGGAATATAAAGTACAGAAAATAAAATATGAAGTCATAGACAGGACATTAAATTTGAAATTGGAAGCCCTCAGTTAAGATTCTCAGGTCTGCTGTTTATTCATTGTATGACTTGGACAAGTCACATCGTCTTGTAATGCCTCAGTTTTGCTGTCTATAAAATGCTGGTAATAACACTGACACTATGATCTTCCTTACAGATGGGAATCAAGTGAGATTTTGTGTGTGTGTGTGTGTGTGTGTGTGTGTGTATGTGTGTGTACGTGTAGTGTTTTGTAAGCACTAAAGCCCTACTAAATTAGACAGCTAGGTAGCAGAGTGGATTGATCACTGGGCTTGAAGTTGAGAAGACCTGAGTTCAAATCCTGCCTCAGACACTTACTGACTATGAGCCTTTGAGCAAATCCTTTAACCTCTCTCAGCCTTGGTATCTTCATATGTAAAGAACAGATAATAATAGCAACTAATTCAGAGAATTGTTTTGATGATCAAATGAGATAATACATGCAAAACACTTTGAACGTGCTATATGAATGTTAAGCAATTATTATTATCATTAAGTTATTATGAAATTGGATGCAAGTTTTCTTTATACGTGGGGAGGGGTAGGAATAACCTTTGATGCACATTTAGAGATATATCAGAAACACATAAATAGCAAGGGACAGCAGACCATGCTGTCATTGAACAGTCACAAGGAAAATGGTTCATTTTGGAAAAGCAGTAATTAAACACAGGAATAAGAATAAGTCAGCGAGGTTATTACTTGATTATCCCAGTGATTGGAATGGATTTCCTTGGAGCCATTCATCCTTGTCTGTGTAACTAACCCCCGCTTTTGGTCAGTGGCACACAGACACAAGACAGCTGGTCAGGATTAGGAGTATCGTCTGTGGTCCTGGAACAGAATTGTTAGGTTTATTTTTTTTCTTTTCTTTTTGAGAATCTAATTAGCCAGTTTGGAAATCTAACTAAGCAAAGGATCCTTGACCTCATTGGCATTGGACCTTGATCCCATTTGATTCGAAGGTTCACAGTGCTGCTTGGCTCTGCCAGACACTCTTAATGGTCCCTAAGTTGATAAAATACCTGAGGGAAAACCAATGTGTTGTTGAACAACTGTGGGTCTTGACAAATCAGTCCTTTCAGTCACTTTGGCAGAGCCTTACACATCAGTCTTTTGTCCCTCCTCACACAGTAGTCCTTTCAACCACATTGGTGCCCCTGGGTAATAATACTTTCCACAGCTCAATTTTAGAAGCAGAGTTTGAAAATTCAAAGAATAATGAGAACTCATGAAGATTTATGCATATATAATTGGTATATTTATAGGGTAATGTGCTTTACAGATCTATACAATGTGTGATGCCATAGTGATATTAATACCAAACTCCATTTCTCATTAAAAACAGAAGCCACGCAGAATTTTCAACATAAGAGAACCATAATTTTGCATATTCTTTATGTGAGACTTGGCATGAGGTATTCCTTGTAAAGCACACTTAACAAAATTCCTCGGGATCCATATTCATAAACATTAAAAAAAATCTATTTAGGATCATAGAATTATGGCTAGAAGGGACCAAAACTACAGTGAGATAGGTTAGGTTGTTGGTTTTGTTTTTAATCAAAGCAAGGGGGAGTCTTGATAATGCCACTGATATTTTCAAACCATATTTTCATTCTGCATCCTTTTGAAAATTATAAAGAATGCTGTGAAATTAATCTCATTTGTTTCTGAAGCTGCAGAAAACCATCCACAAGAAACATATTTACAAATATACCCTATTCCCTATTGTGTAGAAGTACCTTGTACGATTTGCCTCTGCAGTGTGCTGATGACAGATAACTAGACTGCTGTTTAAGTCAGTTCCTTCCAACAATAACTGGTGACATAGATTCTCAACAACTCACTTGGGTGGCTCTGCATGTGCGGGAAAAAAAAATTTAGTGTAGTTGAGAGTTAAGTAATGTTTTTGAATGGTATTGTAACCATGTCCACTCACATGGTAATTTAATCTTCACAATTTTAGACCTCCCACACAACAAATTGTTCCTTTTCAGTGGCACAGTGGGGGGAAAGTGCAGGATATCAGCTGGTGGTGGGTTTTTTTTTTTTTTGGAATACAACTTACACATAAAGATAGAAAGTGATGGCTAATCATTGCCATCTTAAAGGAGTTTTCTGAGGATTGCTGCTGAGCACATGTAAGACTTCTGTTAATTGAAAACAGACCACCCCCCCCCTCCAAAACCTGCCTCAAAATAGAGTTCAGGTGATGGTATTTCTGCCCAGAAAACAGGAAATTTAAAGAAGGATAGAGACAAGGATGACATTTCAGAGGATTGCAATCTGGTGCAATGGTACCATTTACTGATGTTGGCTTCCACTCTGGAGCTTTAACTTTCATGTGTGTTGGTTTTTGAAGGCTTCAAGAATAGCTAATAGGAAGTTGATACTCAGGCTTAGTGAGGAGAGAGGAAGCACCTAGATGCTATTCACAGGTTCAAATCACCAGTCTCAGAAGAACAAAACCCTATGGTATACAAAATACTGGCGCCTCAGATTGTCAAGTCATTCTTAGTGTTCTTTGAAAAATTTCTGAGTGGGAGAGGGACCCTAGAATTGGGGGGAAAGGCTGATATTATCCATGATAAAAGAGCAGAAGGTAAAATATACAAACAAGGTCTGCAATTGACTTTGATTCCTGGCAAAATTCTAGAACGTGTTATGAAAGGTATGACTGGTGAAAATTCTAAAAGACGAAGCGGTGGTTCCAAAGAGACAGCACGTCTTCATCAGGTCAATGTAACAAGGATTTAGGAAGCTTCTATTATTTGCCAGGCACCATGCTAGGTGCTTGGGATACAATGACAAAAACGAACATTCCTTGACTGCAAAGAAATTACTCAGGGGAAAAAAACTTGTGCACAAATAAGTAAATAGAGAGGAAGTTCAAAGTGTTTGGGGGGAGTGGGCATTAGCAACTGGGGGGATAAGAATAGGCCTCATACAAGATGAGGCATCTGAATACAACCTTGAATGAGGCTACGGATTCCAAGAAATGGAAGTGAAGAGGAAGTGGACTCTAGGCACATGAACAACCTGTGTAAAGGTGTTGAGATGGACAATGGTATGACGTGTATGGGGAACAGCAAGCAAGTCAAAGTTTGCCTGGAACATAGAGCGCTTAAGGGAGAGTAATGTGTGATGAGCCTGAAAAGATAGGCTAAAGCCAGACTATCAGTGGCTTTAACAGCCAATCATCAGCATGTGTATCTTATCCTAGAGGTAAGAAGGAGCCACTGCATTTCCTTCAACGGGGGAAGGAGATGGATACTTGAGGAATATCAATTTAGTTATTGTGTCATGCATGGGCTAGGAAGGGGAGCTTGGGGCAAGAAGATGAATTGGGAGGCCCTTGCAATATTCTAGGTGAGAGATGATGAAGGCCAGCCCTACTAGGGTATAAATATGAATGCAGAGAAAGGGATAGATGTAAAATAGGTCAAAGAGATAGACTTGGCTTCTGGCTGGATTTGAGAGCTGATAGAGAAGCAAGAGCCAAGGAAGACTACAAGTCTGCCAACGTGGATGACTGGAAGGCTGGTTGGGAACTTTGTAGAATCAGGGAAGCTAGGAAGTTGGAAGCATTGGGGGAGAAAAAGATAATAATTTCCAGATTTGGACATGTTAAATTTGAGCTACTTATGGAATATCCTATTAGAGATGTTTAATAGGCAGTAATGCAGTACTGAAATTCAGGAGACCACGGGCCTAGATACATAAAGATGATCTGAAGGTTAAATAGGTGATAGTTGAACCCATGGGAACTGTGGAGATCACCACATGAGTGAGTACAGAAAGAAAATAGAAAAAAGTCTCAAAAACAGGTGATGCCATATTAACCTTATTTCTTTGATTAATATGTCAAGGAAATATTATAGATTTTATTCACCTAGATTATCACAAGGGACTTGATGAGTTCTCTCATTTTTTTTATAAAAAATGGAGAAATGTGAACTAGATTCTAGTAGAGTGAATTTAGAGCCAATTAACTGGCCAGACCCAAAGAGTAGTAACAATGATTTAAGAAACTTTTACTATGCACCAGGCACTATGCTAGGTGCTTGAGATACAAAGACAAAAATAAACATTTCCTGACCTCAAAGAAATTATACTCTATCAAAGGAAATAATTTGTGCAATGGATACTCCCTTCATCCTACACTGTTTTAACATTTTTATCAGCTATTTGGGCAGCTAGGTGACACAGTGGATAGAACACCGGGCTTGAAATCAGGAAGATTCATCTTCATGAGTTCAAATCTGGCCTTGGACACTCAGTAGTCGTGTGACCCTGGGCAAGTCACTTAACCCTGTTTGCACCAATTCCTTGTCTGTAAAATGAGCTGGAGAAGGAAATGGCAAACCATTTCAGTATCTTTGCCAAAAAAAAGAACTCCAAAATGAGGTCACAAAGAAATGGACACAACTGAAACAGTTCAACAGCAACAATATTTGATAAAAGCATAGATCACATGCTTCCAGAGACTGGATAATAAAAAAATACTAGTGGGTGTCCTAGCCAAATCACAAAGGAAGAAATACAAAAAGGACAAATTGGATCCTCATGCATGGTTTCACAATCAACTTCACAATTGTTTTTTGGGGGGGGAAGATTGGATAGACAGGAGATCTGAAGAAGATTTGGGAATTTGAGCAGACTATGAGTGCAATATATCAGCCAAAAAAGCTAATGTAAACTTCAGCCACAATAAAAAAAAGCATAGTGTTTAACACCAGATAAGTAAGTTATAATACTAGCATATGCTTTCCTGATCAGGCCATGATCAGGTCTTTAGAGTGCCACCTTTGAGGAAGGATATTGATAAGTAAGAGAGTATCTAATGTAGGTAATCAGAATGGTGAAGGGCCTTGAATTCATAGGATCAGCAATCACAGAACTGTAGATGTAGAGGTGGTAGGGAGATTAGAGGTCATCTAATTCAATCTATTAATTTTTCAGATGAGGAAACTGAGACCTAGAGAGGTTAAGTGAACCACCCAAGGTCCCACAGGTATTATGTGGCTGACCCAAAATTTGAAGCCGGGTCTTCTGACTTCAAATCTCACATTCTCCCCTCATATAATGTGAGAATAAGTTAAAGGAACTGGGGTATTTCACCTGGAAGAAATCTCCTCTTGTAAAGGAAATGTTGTTCAGGTTTGATCTTGATGGGCTATGTGAGATTCCAAAATGTGAGATTCCATGATGTGAGATTCCATTATTCTGAGTCCATTGCCAAGTTTTGCAGGGTGTCCCAAAAGTCTTAATGCCGTTTTAATCTTTAATAGCTTAAACGCAAACTCCTGTACATGCAACCAGGATTAAAAACAACAACAACAACACCAACATCATAATTTAGGAATAAGAGATCTAGTCGATACCAAACTCACCATTCTGGTCAAGTGGGGGTGGTCTTCAGAGTACAGTCTATTTTTGTATTTATCTGGTAAATTTTAGAGGCATGTCTGAAATGGCTTTGATATATACATTTCAGAATACTTAATGTCTACGTATCACATTAAAATTAAACCAAATTTAACAAGAGAGACAGCAATAGGGTAAAGGGTGCCCTCAAAACCAGGAGGGCTATAGTTCAAGGTTTGCCCTTTAACACATACTGACCGTGTGAGACTGCTCAACTCATTTAAACTCGCAGTGTCCCAAAGAAGGCACCAGCCTGCATTGGTGAAGGTGGTTTCATCATCTGGGAGTTCTCAATATTGATGAAAATGCAGGTGTATTCCCCATCCTACCAAATAAATCTCAAGAAGCTTTTGTATTTTAAATATTTAGATCATTTAGAACTGTGCCTCAGTGATTCAGAAGACCTAGATGTCTCAGTCAGAGTTGCATTTAAGCAGTTACTATATGCCAGGCAATGGGCCAAATGCTAAAGCTACAAAGAAAGGCAAAACAACAGTAAGAGCAAAAACAGTCCCTGTAGTCAATGAGTATATATTCTAATAAGCACACAGTCTAAGCTCTGGGAATGGGACCTACCTAAGGAGAAAGCTGAGCTAAGAAGTTTCTTTGCTGGGTCAGTGGGTTGACTAGCTCCCCTATGGAGTAATTATGGGAAAATATGGACAAGGCAGCCATTCAAACTTCCTTGAGCAGATTTTTAGGAAGACAACGAAATAGCCAAATCCTCCCTCTAAAGCCCTATCTAAGAGATAAGCAAAATCACTCTTAATTAAATGGTAAATGTTTATTTTAACTAATATGTTCATTTTAGATAGTTATAATATTTCTGAACATCTCCATTCATGCTATCTCCACTCAGGCCATCTTTTCTATTCTCTCCCTTTTGGAATATTAGATTCTACCCCTGGACCACCTTTGGACATGGAAAGGTTAGCGTGGACCTTAGTTTGCTTAATTCCAGGCCCCCACAGCACCTCCTAGACATCTACTTCCACAGCGTTGCATATGAATATTACCTCTTCACCCTATCATTCCAGATCCCTTTTCTTTATGTATTATCTTCCCCTATTGGAATGTAAGATCCTTGAAAGCAGGAACTGTTTATGATTGCTTTTACTTGTATCCCCAATGCTTAGTGCCATTGCCTGCACATAGCAAACCCTCAACAAATGCTATCTATCTATCTATCTATCTATCTATCTACTGTGAAATTGTAATTTTGTTCTTGTATCCCCATATAAAATCACAAAATACATAGAGTCGGAAAGGATCTCCAAGGTCATCTGGCATTACCTCAACAAATATCCCCTCTATACAATCTCTGATAAGTGCTACGATACCTGATAAGCCTCTGCTTGAAGACCCCAATAAGGGCAAATCCACTACCTCCCAAGTCAGGCTATTTTCCTTTAGGACAGCTCCACTTATTTGAAGGAAGTTTTCCTTAATGTTAAGTCAAAGCCTGCCTCTCTTTACCTTCTACCTCTAGCAGTGGTACCTTAGATGGAAATAAGGAAGTTTGGAAGAGCAGTTGGTTTGGGATGAAAGTTCTATTTTGGACCTGTTGAGTTTGAAATGTCTTGGGACATCAAATTTGAAATATAGCACTTTAGTGATACAGAACTGAAACTCAGGGAAGAGATTGGAACATATGCACATGTATATGTATATGTATATAGTGCTCATGTATAGACATGCATTTGTACATGGATGTGTATATAAGCATGCATATGTATGCATATATGTTATGTGTGTATATATGTGAAAAAGGAAGATCCAAAACAGTGCCCTGAGAAATACTCAAAATTAACAACAATGGAAACAATTATTCAAAGATTCTCTGATTATTGATATCAAGTACAGCTTAAATCAATCAATTAATGAACATTAATGAGCAATGTGCTAAGCCCTGGGAATACAAAAAAAGAGACAAAAGACAATACCTGCCCTCAAGGAGCTTATAATCTAATGGGAGGAGACAAAACAAGTAATATGGAGTATAAGTGGGAAATATTTAACAGAGCAAAGGCACTTGAATTAAGAAGAACTGGAGAAGACATCCTGCAAAAGGTGGGATTTTAGTTGGGACTTAATAAAAGCCAAGGAGGCCAGTAGTCAGAGCGGAGGAATAAGAGCATTCCAGGCATGGGGGACTGCCAGGGAAAATGCTCAGGGCATAAAGATGGGGTGTACTATTTGTGGAATAGCCAGCTGGCCAGTGTCACTGAGTCAAATGGTATGTGATTGGGAGTAAAGTGTAAGAATACTGAAAAGGTAGGGTATAAGAAGGACTTTGAATGCCAAATAGGGCATTTTGTATTTGCTCCTGGAGGTGATAAGAAGCCACTGGAGTTTATTGAATAGAGGTGATGACATAACCAGACATGTAATTTAGGAAAATCCCTTTTAGTGGCTGAATGGAGGATGGATTAGAGTGGGGAGAGGCTTAAACAAGGTATACACACCAGCAGACTATTGAAATAATCAAGACATGAGGTGATGAGAGCCTGCATTAGAGTGGTGGCAGTGTCAGAGGAGAGAAGGGGAAGTATTTAAGAGACATTGCAAAGGTGAAAAGCTGTACAACATCTTGCACATGGGAGTGAGAGATAGTGAAGAATTCAGGATAATTCCTAGGTTGTGAGCCTGAGGAACTGGGAGGATGGTATTGCCCTCTATAGTAACAGGGACAGTAAGAGCTGAGGAGGTTTAAAGGAAAAGATAATGAGTTCTGTTTTGGACATATTAATTTTGAGATGTCTACTAGACATCCAGTTTGAGATGTCTAAAAGGCAGTTGAAGATTTGAGATTGGAGGCCAGCAGAGAGATTGGAGCAGGAAAGGGAGAGAATAATTTTGAGATGTCTACTAGACATCCAGTTTGAGATGTCTAAAAGGCAGTTGAAGATTTGAGATTGGAGGCCAGCAGAGAGATTGGAGCAGGAAAGGTAGAGAATAATCAGCATAGAGATGGTAATTAAATCCACGGGAGTTGATGAGATCACCAAGTGAAGTAGTATAGAGGAAGAAGAGAGGAGAGCCCAGGACAGAACTCTGAGGGATGCCTATGACTTGTGGGTGTGAACTGAAGGAAGATCCAGCAGAGGAGACAGAGAAAAGAGCTACCAGGTAGGAGGAAAACTAGGAAACCGGGGTGCCCCGAAAAACTAGAGAGAAGAGCGTTTCAAGGAGGGAAGAGTGATCAACAGCGTCAAATTCTGCAGAGAGGTCACAGAGAATGAGGACTGAGAAAAGGCCATTGAATTGGGCATCTAAGAGATCATTAGTAACTTTGGAGAGAGCAGTTTTGGTGGAATGATAATGTGAGAAGCCAGATTGTAATGACTTAAGGAGAGAGTGAGAGGAGAGAAAGTGCAGGCACCTATTGTAGACAGTTTTTTCAAGGAGCTTAGCCCCAAATGGCAGAAAAGATATAGGATGATAGCTAGTGGCAATGAGAGGATCAAGTAAGGGTTGTTTTTGTTTATTTTGTTTTTGTTTTTGTTTTTGATTTTTTTCAGGATAGGTGAGAAGGCATGTTTGTAGGTAGCAGGAAATGAGCCAGTAGACAGAGAAAGATTGAAAATAAGTAGATGGACAGCTAGATGGCACAGTGACTAGAGTACTGGCCCCAGAGTCAGGAGGACCTGAGTTCAAATCAGGCCTGAGACATTGACACTGTGTGACCCTGGGCAAGTCACTTACCCTCAATTGCCTTGCAAATAAATAAACAAATAAAAGATAATGAATAACAGAGGGAACAATTTGTTGGGGGACAGAATAGGATCACTTCAACAGGGAAAGGGGTTATCCTTGGCAAGGAGTAAGGCCACTTCATCACTTGAGACGTGGGTAAGGAAGAGATAGGGGCAGAAGTCACCTGGGTGTTACAGGAGATAAGGAAGAGGGGAGAAGAAGGGTTTCACAGCCAATGGCCTTAATTTTCTCCATAAAATAGGAGGCACGGTTCTTACGTGAGAAACTGAAGGGAAGAGAAGTTACTGGAAGTTTGAGGAGGGATAAAAAGGTTTGGAAGAGCCACTGCAGAGGGTGAGATAGGGAGTTGATAAGAGAGGTAAACAAGGAGGTATATGCTCTCCCACAGTTTAACATTGTCATGGAGAAGGGCCAACGTGGATCCCAAATAGAATTCCCAGTACAGTGAATGGTAAAATTTCACAGATTCGCCTGTTTTTAGATAACACCGTGTCCATTGCAGAGTCTCTTAGACATGATTCATAACCACTTAAAAGAGTTTGGCCTAAGAATTCATGTAGCAGAGACCAAACGGATGAAGCCTGCCTATTGTCCAGTCTGTCATGTTATAGTGCAGAAGAGTTCAGATGGAGAGCGTCAGAGCCTCACGGGGATATCACTTAACAAACTGTAACTGCTCACAAGGGAAGGGAAACAGATGCCAACAGTGAACAGTCTTAATGTATGGGCCCCACTGTCCTCAGGCAAGGGCAGGATGTTACAGGGAGGTTTTCAAATATAGAACTAGGCAATCACTTTTGCATTCTGGTTGACAGTCCAGACACTGTCTTAAAATTATATAGGGCTTAAAATTATATAGAATTTTAGACAAAGAACTGCTTGGCACTAATGGAAGCGGGCCTTGTCATGCATAGGGGAAGGTAGTCAGGACCTGTGAGTGGATTAATAAGGAGCAAGAATTGAGGGGCAGTTGGAGCAGCTAAGTGGTGCAGTGAATAGAGCACCGGCCCTGAAGTCAGGAGAACCTGAGTTCAAATGTAGCCTCTGACCAAACACTTGACACTTACTAGCTGTGTGACCCTGGGCAAGTCACTTAACCCCAATTGCCTAAAACAAACAAACAAAAATAAAGGAAGAATTGGGGGGCAGGGAGGTGGAGGGTAATGCCCAGTCTCTGAGTTTATTGGCTTTGGACCATATTGGTTTTGGTCAAACCAATTTTAACCAGTTCACACATATTCAGTTCAATGGATAGTTTGTTGACTTAGTTCATTGGCACATATATCTTGGAGAAACACTACAAATAGACAAAGGGATGAGTCTAAAATTAAATAAAAGAGTGAGTATAAGATTACACCTAGAAAATTGGTCAATATTTCCAATGACCCTAAAAGGGAAAGGAATAAAATAAACATTAACATAGCACTTAATATTAAATGCCAGGTGCTTTACAAATATTTCGTTTGATCCTTACAACAACCCTGTGAGGTAGATGCTATTATTATCCCTATTTTACAGTTGAGGAAATTGAAGCAAACAGAAGTTAAGTGACTTGCCCAGGGTCACACAGGTAATAAGTGTCTGAGGCTGGATTTGCACTCAGGTCTCCCTAACTCCAGGACCAGTTCTCTATGCATTATTCCAACTAGTTATCTCCATTATGACATAATGCCATATTCCATAAAGCCTGCATTGGCATGCAAGTAACACTAATGGCAGACCCAGGCCACTTCTGTTCCAGCCATGAATACCAGCAAGAAAAGAACATTTTTTTTTCAATCAATCAATCAAACTTTTAATTGGCTCCAATTAGCATCGTTATATCACTTAATCAGCACTTAACACAGTGTCTGGTAGGTAGATGTTTAATAAATATTGATTGATCCATTCATTAATCTAAGAGTGCTTAGCACCTGCTAAGAGGTAGGCTCTATGCTAGAAGTGGAGGACACAAAGTTACAGACAAAACAGTCCCTGTCCTCAGAGAACCTACACTCTATAGAAGAATATAGCATGCACATGGTACACATGTAAGTATGCATAAAATGAACATATCACCTTCTTGTTGCTCAACATATTCTATTTTGCATGCTTTCACCCTGGCTTCCCTCCATTCCTGCAGTGCACTACCTCCTCAACCCTGCATGCTAATACGTTTAGTTTCCTTCAAAGCTTCCCCCAAGTATAGCCTCTCTTCTCCGTGAAGCTTTTCCTGATGTCCCAACCTGCTAATGCCTTCCTCTAAATTATCTGGTATTTAATTTTGTCTCTATTTTGCAAAATATTACTATGTAGAAGCTCCATGAGGGTAGGTCCTGTTTCATTAATGCTTTTGTGTCTTCAGCATCTAACATTTCCTGGCACATCATAGGCAAGTGGCCCTAGGAGAATATAGGAACCTTGAGAGCCCCTGGATTATGTCATTTTTGTTTCCATATACCCAGCGACTACCATGGTGCCTGCCACTTAGTATCTGCTTAATAAATACTTAGTGAATGAACAGATAAGTGAATGAATGAATGCATGTGTATATATGTGTGTGTGTATATGTATATGCATGTATACATATATGTATGGTTTGTATAGCTCTTTGAATGTTGTCTCTCCCTTGAACTATGAGTTCCTTGAAGGCAGGGACATGTACTTGTGCATATACATGTATATGTAGATAGATATATAAATAGATATGCATATAAATATACACATATGTGTATCTGTGTTTGTATACACATACATGGAATAAATTGGAGCTAGTCTCAGAGGGAAAGCACTAAGTTTAAGGAGAACTGGGAAAGGATCTTGCAGAAAGTAAGAGGTCAGCTGAGACCTGAAGGAAACCAGAGAAGACAAGAGGCAGAGATGAGATGAGGAGGGAGGGAGTTCTAGCATAAGGGAATGGGCAATGAAAACAGTAGGAGTTGGGAGATGGAGTGTCCTGTGCAAGGAACAGCATGAGGGTCAGTATCAATAGATTGATCAAAGAGTATGTGGAAGAGAGGAAGGAGTAAAAGGACTGGAAAGGTAGGAAGGGGCCAGGTTAAGAATGACTAAAAGTCCAATAGAGGATTTTATATTTGATCAGATGTCATTTATTGAATGGTGGTGGTGGTGATATGACCAGACCTGCATTTTAGAAAGAGCAATTTAACAACTGAGTGGAGGATGGCCTAGAATGGAGAAAGACTTGAGGGAGGAAAACCAACTCACAGCCTATTGCAATAGTCCAGGCATGAGGTAATGAGAGCCTGCACCAGGGTGATTGAAGTGTCAGAAGAGAGAAGAGGAATACACAAGAGATGATACGAAGGTAGAAATGATAGGACCTGAAAATGGATCAAATATGGAGTATGAGGGAGAGTAATGAGTCTAGAATGACACGTAAGTCATGAGCTGGGTGACTGGGAGGATGGGTGGTACCCTTGACAGTAATAGGAATGTTGTGAACAAGGGATAATTTCTGGGGAAAGATAATGAGTTTTAGATATGTTTAATTTAAGATGCCTACAGGACATTCATTGTGAGATGTCCAATAAGCAGGTTGGAAATGTGAGACTGGATGTCAGAAGAGAGATTAGACCTGGGCAAGGAAATTTGAGAATCATCAGTATGAAGTTAATAATTGAAGCTGTGGAAACTGATATAATCACCAAATGCAATAGTATAGGAGAGGAAAGGATAGCCAAAGACAGAGCCTTGGGAGACCTCCTTCTCTACCATGGTTAGCAGGCAACACTGAAACCCAGGTCTTTTTGACTCCTAGGTCTGCTATCTGTTTAATATATTAGGCTTCTGTGCCTGTACCTTTCTCTTCTCATACACTATAGATTGGTGTCTCAGGGTCTTTCCATGGGGCCTTGCAATCAAGGACTGACATCCCTCCCTTTTCTCCCTAAACCAAATGGATCTATCTTACACAGCTGAATTGAGCATTCCATTCCAGCCTCATATCCCAGGGCACTTTGGGGTGAGTCTTTGGGCACTAGAGTTTGTGGTTACCCTTCTGACTTGCATGTCAGACCCGCAGGTCCCTTACTTTCCTCTTTCCTTCAGGGCTATGATAATAATAAATAGTGACTGCACTGTTAATACTGACATTATCTCCCTCCAATAATAACGATAATAAGAACAAGAAGAAAAATAACTGGCCTTTCTAATGTGACTCATGTATATAATACACTTTACGTACGTCACCCATGGATTCCAGGGGTCTGTTTCATTGTCACAAGTGGATGTTTCTGATTATCTCCATTGCTCTCTAAAGTCTCTGTTTACCAGTGTATATTTAAGTATAACCTTAAATCTGTTTTGCTGCAGGAAATCCTCATTTTCGTGCTTGAAATATATTTATTATGCAGTGGGATATCTACTTGACTTTTACTACATGTCTTTCATTCCTGTAAGTGAGATAATTGACCTTTACTTCCCTGCACTGTGAATTAAAAGGCAACACTGTGCTGCCCATTTGATATTTTCAGTCCTAGAAGAGGGGCAATTTTGTCTTGTTTTTGTTGTGATACCACTATCAAGGATGCAAATGGAGGGTCAATATTGAGGAATCAAGCTCAAACATTCAGGCATCATTAAAGCCATTAGCTGGCCTGTCCTATGACTTTTATTAGAACAAACACAGGTCACTTCTCTACAGCAAGCCACGTCAAGATCCAGGGCCATGGGATGGAAGGAATAGGAAGGAAGACTTTACCTTAATATTAGGAAGAATCCCTTAATAACTATTACAGCTATCTAAAAATAGAATGTAGAACATTGGGGAAAAAATGTTAGTCAACAATGTGACATGGTGATCAAAAGAGTTGATGTAATAGGAGTCATAATGCTCACAAAGAGAATGTTGATAATCCCTCTGGACTCTGCCCTATTCAGACCATTTGGGGTGGTCCTACTTTCACTTCTAGGGACTGCTACATCTTAAGTAAGACATCAACAAACTGGAGAGAAGAACAACCAGGATGATGAGGTGACCAGAGATCTCACAACACAAAGATAGTTTGGAAGAACTAGGGGTATTTAACCTGGAAAGAGGAAGAACAGGGCAACATGTGAACTCATTGACAGTAGAAATTGTTTCATTCTATGTACTTGTATCTCAAAGCCTAGCAAAGTTCCAGGCACAAAGTAGCTCCTTAAACAATACTTGTGGAATGATTGATTGATTGATTGAAAGTGAAAGGGTCCCCTGTGGAAGAGATATTGAACTCTCTCTGCTTGGTCCCAGATGGAAGATGGAATAATGGGAAGTAGTCAAAGAGGGAGTGATTTCTGTTCAATGAAAACAAAACCTTTTTTACCGATTAGAACTGCCCAAAAGTGGAATGGACTGCCTCAGGAGGTAGTGAGTAGCCCATCACGGAATCTTAAGTGGAGTTTTGTTTATTCTCTTCCTTTTGCCTACATGTCCTGTATCATGTGTGCATTATACTTAGTGGAAGCTCAGTTCACCTGTTGATTTCCCACAGACCCTTATAGACTGATGCAACTGCCAATTCTGAGAGCCTGTGAGAGCCTTATAGTACAATAGAAAGAACCTGAGTTCAAATGTTGCCTGTGGCACTAGCCTAGCCCTTTCCCCTCCTTATGACTGTTTCCTCATCTTTCAAATGAGAGCCTGGATTGTCTTTGGATCCTTTCTAGCTCTATTTCCATGATCCTACGAATCCCCCAGTCAGTGATGATCTTCCCCAACTGGCTTACCTTCCAAAATAATATTTACATTAATAATGATGATGATTATGCATGCCTCATTTTAAAATTTAATCTGCGTTATTAAAATTTGCTTCATCACTTTCTTAAATCTAGAAAATCAACAAAACAAAAAATCAAGCTGTGATTTGTAACATTTGAAGATTGTTGAGGTATAAATGCTCACATTGAAAATTTAATAATCATTCCTGGGAGCAGGTAATGGCTGGCTCCCACACGTGCCTGCTCTTGGGTTTCCAATAGCACATTATTTTGAAACTCCTTAATGTACTTAATAACAGGCAAGCTTGGGAGATGGGCTGTTTCTGAAAGATGAACATACCTTAGTACTTATTTGAGGTATCAGCAGTGTATTTAAGTGAAAATAACCAAAAAGTTGTTAGAAACATGGAACGAGGTCAGGGTGAAAATGTGGATTTAAGAGTCATCTGTATTAAAGTAATAATCGAAGGCCTACAAGTTGATAAATTTACCAAGGAATAAAATATTAAGGGAGAAGAAAAGACAGTCAAAGGCAACACCTTTGTAATCATACACATTTAAGGGGAGGGAAAAAGATGAATCAGTAAAGTAGAAAAAGGATATTGGTCAGAGAAATAGATGATGAACCATGAGAAAAGTACTAGTCCATTGTATTAGATATATAACACCTTTCACACCTTCTTTCAAATTTGAAGAGCCTGAAAATCTACTCCAATTGTAAGAGAATCTATAGATCAACACTGACTTTCGAAGCTTAGCTCGTGAGCCCCACTGCTATTTTCTTTTGCCATCCAGTCAGAGGACATATTAGTTCAAAACAAAAGACATTTAATCATATAACATAACAAATAAAGTGACAAGAAATGATCCCCATTCCATGCATGCATGGGCATGAGGTACACTCTCCCACAGGTGTACCACAACACTCAGGATGGAGGGCAGGCACACAAACAACTTTGGTTACCAAGGTATGTTTACCAAGAGTACATACATTGGCAATACATGTCCAGGAAACACGTGAAGAGCTTCATGCTAGGAACTTGGGTAGCCAGGGCACACACATGGAAAAGCCTATGGCAGGCCACACATATGGCCAGGGCATCTCCCAATGACACTGCAAGGCTATCGGTGTCCTCTGGTGATGTCATCCTCTTCTAC
Source organism: Vombatus ursinus (assembly GCF_900497805.2). Classification (NCBI taxonomy): domain Eukaryota; kingdom Metazoa; phylum Chordata; class Mammalia; order Diprotodontia; family Vombatidae; genus Vombatus; species Vombatus ursinus. The sequence continues at coordinate 4,534,561 of NW_020951391.1, read as the reverse complement.
CTCTATTCTCATGGACACCATGTGTCTGCTCAACATATCACCACTCTGCTGAGCATTGTAACTCTGATGAAAGTCTCTGGTCATTTTGCTGCTCTCTGCTACCATCAACTAGGTTTCAGCTATTTAGAGCTACCATTTTCTATTCCCTCTACTATCACTACTACAGAAAGCCTGTCCCGGAAGAAGGCATGGAGATTTGTTTGTTTTTGCAACAGTGACTAGATCTGGGATTTCATTGATATTGGGAACTCCCAGGAAAAGAAACTTCTTCTTCTAGTGTAGATGAGCACCTTCTCTGCAGTTTGTAGTCCTAGAGATTTACCTGGAGAATCAAGAAGTTAAGTGACTTGCCTAGAGTCATATAGCTAGTACATTTCAAAGGCAGAATTTGAACCCAGGTTTTCTGATCTTTGCAGTTAGCTCTCTATCCACTAAACCATGGTGCTTCCATGTGAATTAGTTAGAAAAATTCCTTGCAATTCTAGTTTTGTCCTTAATGAGGGTACTGTGTCCTCAAAAGTATTCTGCTAAAAAAGAATTTTACACACACACACACACACACACAAATGAAGTAAGGAAGCCCGTTTGTGGCCCACATTCTATTTGATCAACATGCAGATGAAGTGGACCAAAAACAAAAGCTAAGAAGTTCAAGGCCATCTATACTTCTGGCTAGTGGTCAATGTTGAACTGGCTCTTGCCTTAAAACAATAAAAAGTTTATGCCCCACACTTTTAAGTTTAATCTGTATTATTAACATTTTCTCCATCACTTTCTTAAGTCTAGAGTAGAGAACCACAAATCAAGCCCTGATTTGTAGCATTTGTGCATCTCTGAAGTATATATATGCTTGCACTGAAAACTTAACAATTGGTACTCACAAGCTGGTTTGAGCTGGCTCCAGCACATACCCACCACTGGTCTACATTCCTTCCTTTGCTATGTGTATCAACTATGATAAGAAAAATAAAACAAATAAACCAAAAAAAAAAAATCCCTGTTTTGTGTGTGTGTGTGTGTGTGTGTGTGTGTGTGTGTGTATGCACACACCTTGTGTTCTAGTCAGTGTAAAACCTCACTGTATCTCTACAAATAGGTTCATCATATGACATTGTGTACTATAGTTAACTGTGTGTGTCTGTCATGCCTTGTCTCCCCACTGACTAGCCTAGTGCTCTATACAAAGTGGCTATTTTTTAATGTTTGGCCAATGATAAATGAAAAAGTGAATGAAAGAAACCCTTCAATCTTTCTAGTATTGAAAAACAAAATTAAAATAAAAAATGTTCCATTTTAAATATAAATTCCATGATTAATATGATTTCATAATTTAATATAAATCCCATAATTCCATTAGCTTCTAAAATTGATTTACTTCAAAACATTTCCCCAAACATATCTACAAATATCTGTGTGTGCACGGTCCAGGGTAATGACTAGAGTTCTGCCTTGAAGTCAGGACAGTCAGGGTTCAAATCTTGCCTCTGACACTCACTAGCATTGTAAGCATGAACAAGTCACTTAATATCTCTGAGTCTGAGGTCTGTCATCTAGAAAGTGAATATTATAATGCTAATTAACTCACAAGGTTGTTCTCAACCCAATGATGTAATTGTAAGCTCCAACATGATATAAATCTAGCACAGTGGCCAGTCAGGAACTGCTAGACTGAGGCCACATAGGCAGCTATCCTTCAATATAACCTGTCCTCTAACTGCTCTAGTATCTTGCCTTACATTGCTCGCTCTAAGGTTGCCTGATCCCTCAAAAGGAAACTGGGATCCCGAGTGCTTCAGTTATAACCCCATCTCTAATATCTGAGGAGCAATTCTATTTCTGGTTCTCCATTTAAGAGGTTCTCCCTATTGGGGTAGAGGGGAGAGAATAAATGTTTAAAATACAAACGTGAATCAGGTATGAAACAAAGAGGTTTTTTTCCCCTCCCCCACTCCCCTCCCCACCCCACCCCCACCAAAGAAAGGGAATGCTAAGCAATGGGGAATCAGCAAATGATTATAATCCAGTGAGAGGACAATATTCAAGCCTCTTTGGAACATATGCAAATAGCTTCTCTTTGAGAAATGCGTATTAGCTATTTAACATTTTACCTCCACTGAGTGGGGACAGCCCAATCAATGTACAATAGGCATTCTCTTGCCCTTGGGTGACTCTTTCCTTCTTAGATAGTTGCCCAAAAAGGGGAAAGAGTCAAGGTGCTTTTAGAGCTCTCAAAAGGTCCTGGACCAAAATAAAGAAGATACAAACAGGAAGTAGACCCATCCCAGACATAGGCTTGGCTAGGAAGCCACAAGCTCCTGGCTTCTGGCCTGGTGGAGGGATGAACATCTCTCCCACTGACCTGCTAGAACCCAGAGTCCTCCTTACAATTTGAGGCCAGCAAGAAGAAGAGGCTTACACAGAGGAGATTACCCTTTTAGGACACCCACAAAATTCCAGCTCAGCAACCAATTTTAAATATCCTCTTGGCCAGTAGGAATCAGTCAAAGGATATCTGAACCTGCTTTTCACTGAAGGTGGGAAAGTAGGAGAACCCCTTCATCATGTATACACCTAAGAGGGTGCTACTGTATACATACATACATATATATATACACACACATATATACACACATATAAACATACACACACACACGTGTGTGTATGTGTGTGTGTATGTGTGTGTGTGTGTGTGTGTGTGTAAAGGGCACTGGCCAATGAAAGCCCAGTCCTGGGAGCATGCACAGGGAACCCACGGAAACGTTTGGATGTTTGGACATCCATGTAAGTTCCCTTGTGCATATTATCTTATCATGACTGGGCTCTCATTGACCAGTCCCTCCTATGCACCTTAAAAAACAACATAAATATATGTTATTGTTACTATATATGGATTACACATAATACTAGCCCAATTCACCCAGTTATTTTTATAGTTGTTTCAGTATCCTTGTTAATGGAGTATGGCATAGTACATAGAGGGTTGGTCTTGGAATCAAGAAGACCTAGATTCAGATTTTGCCTCTGACATAAGCTAGACACAAATTGGCAAGTAACCCCAAAGTGCCTCCAGGTAACTGGCTGAAATAATAAATCAGAGGTGAACTGGGAACCTGCATGGTTGGAGAGAATTTATACAATAAGGATTTAATTCTTGAAAATTCGCCATTTTTTTTTTTTGATGAGGCAATTGGGGTTGAGTGACTTACCCAGAGTCATACAACTAGTGAGTGTTATGTGTCTGAAGCTGAATTTGAACTCAAGTTCTCCTGAATCCAGGGCTGGTTCTCTATCCACTGTGCCACCTAGCTGTCCCTAATTCTTGAAAGTTTGAAAAGTACTTTATAAATAGTATCTCATTTGATTTTCACAACATCCTTGAGAGATGAATACTATTTTTATCCCCATATTACAAATAAGGAAACTGAAGCAGACAGAAGTCAAGTGACTTGCCCAGGATCGTAGAGCTAGTAAGTGTTTGAGGCAGGATCTGAACTCAAGTCTTCCCAACTACAACCCTTGTGCTCTATCCTCTGTGCCACTTGTCTGCCTATAATACATTATATAATAAATATATTTTAAGAAATAGGCTAAACAAAACCATATCCGCCGTGATGACAATAGATCCATCACCCTGACAAAATCAAAGGTGCAGAACAAAATAAAAAATAGTATCCTCACCATATTCTATGTGGGAATATTTTCAGCTCATAGAAACTTCTTATGTTAACCTTCATGTGCGAAGGACAACAGAATACTGGTAAATTTGACAATTAATTCAAGTTGTAGTATCCCACACTACAAACAGGATCTCATGTTTCCTTTCATTAGGGAAATTTGGAGGAAGCTTCTTTAAAATTTCATCTCTTTTCTAGAGCTTGTTAACAAAAATAGGCTGCCTGAAAGGGGAAGGCAGAGGGGGTGTGCAGCACCAGAGTGGTCTACCAGGTGTGTTGTTGCTATTCCCAACCAGATATTATCTATTTCTTCCTCAGAAAAGGGAGAATTAGAAAAAAGCTATTTTCCCCAATTTTCCATACCACCCATGGGAATCTAATTCAATTTCCTCTAGAATTTAGTAATGAAAACTAAAAGGTACTGAATAAAGGAGAAGATAGCTTTGCAAATTCCTCATTACCCTAGTGGAGAAAGACTATTTTGCACAGGTTCAACTTTTTTCCCAGCCATAAAATTTAGGCCAATCCACTTGAAAGTATCCTTAGAAAAAAGCAAAAACAAAAACAACCTATACCCATACTGTGGGAATAATATTAACTTTATAGGGACAACGCTGTGTATTTTAGAGGTTTGAAAAGTTTGCAGGTCACATGATTGTTAAAAGATGCTGCAGGATGGTTAGTCAGTTTACTGGTTAATTACTTAATTTTGGAAACTTGGTAATGGATATGAGAGGTCATATTTATATTTTCTTTGCAGACTGACGTAGCATTTTTTTAATAGAACTTACTCCTAAGAAACGATATTTATAGTTATTTCAAATGGAGGAGACCATTTTTTCCCTTGTCACAGTCACAAGACCTTAGTTCAAATTCTGACACTGCTACTTCAGTACCTGTGTGATCATGGACAAATCATTTAACCTCTCTGAATCTCACTCAGTTTCCTCATACACTAGATTAGGTCATGCCTGGCTCTAGAGCTAAGGTCCTAATTTCTCATGGAAAAGGCAGAGGAAAAGTTTGTTCCCAATTTACTGGGCATCATTTTGTCCTATGGAGTTTGAAGGGGAAGTTCAGAATTCATCTCCATTTCAGACTGGAATCCCAAATTTCTTCATGAGAAATCAAAAGTATTTATTTTATCTTACCACTTGGACGTTAAGGATAAAAGTTATCCTAAGTGACTTTGTACAGAAGGAAAAGGGAAAGAAATCAAGTAATTAGCATGTGACTACAAGTTACTGAATGAGTGTAAAGAATTTGGCCTTATCAATACTCTCTTCCTAATTACCTCTTCATAGGCATTGGGTTACTAGAATAGTTATAGTCATACTTCTAATAATGGAGGCAACACTGAATTATCTGTTTACTTTAAATGAATTAGAGCATAACTGTTCAGCATGCCCTTCCTTTATCAAGGCAGCTGGTGTCATCCATAGATCACCATTTGTCATGAGCTCAATGCTGATCGGTCCTGTCTTGAGGAACAGTGATCTCCACCACTATGGTTATTCCATTATTGCATTTATTACTCAGTTTTTATTACTTAGCATGATTCTTCCCTCAGAAACAAATCATAAAAGAACACTATAATATTACAGCAGTAATTAATAAGCCTCAAATTACCAACTATGTCAGAATCACAGAATCTTAATCAGAAGGGCCATCCAGTCCAACTCGTGCACAAAAGAAATTTGCCAAGGTGGGGTGAGCAGTAGAAGAAGGCAGTCTACCACCTTTTGAGGCAGCCAGCTCATACCACTTTGGGGCAGCTCTAATGATTAGGAAGTTTTCTCTTACATCAATCCTAACCTTTCTGCAACTTTCACCTACTGTTTGTGGGTCTGCCATCTGGGACCAAAAAAACTTAATCCATCTCCTACGCAACAGCCCTTCAAATATACAAAGCTGTCATGCCACCTCCCATGACTGTCTGTTTTCTCTTCTCCATGCTAAACATCTCCAGTTCCTTTGGCTAAGCCTCATAAGGCACGGATTCAAGGCTTTTCACTCTCCTCTGGACACTTTCCAACATGTGAATGTACGTTCTTCAGAAAATGGGACACCTAGAACTGAACATGATATTCTAGATGTTATCTGGCCAGAGCATGGTACCCTAAGACTATCACCTCCATATTCCTGGAAGCTCTGCCCCTATGAGTACAGCCTCAGTTCCCATGAATCTTATTGACTGTGCCATCATACTGTTGACTCATACTGAACTTGCTGTCCCCATCTTGAATTTCTGCTCCCCTTTGCATTTCATAGTATTCTTACAGGAATCTCTGGAAATTGGGAAGAATTATTTTAGTAACACTTAAAAGAATCAGTAGTTCAGCAAGTTGTATTCTCTAATGCCTCTCTGTGTGGAATTTTTAAGGTTTACAGCGAACTCTTAAGGAAATTTTTAGCATATGTTTAAGGTTCATCAGGATGCCTAGACAATAGATTACTTAGGGGGACCCAGAAAGCTCCAAGGCTCTTGATCCATCATTCTTTGGGACAAAGAAATTTCTTATTTGAGATATCATTAGGTTTTTAAGGTGAATAGAGGTTAAAAGGAAACCTCAGTTTCCAAAGTAAATAACCATAAAAATGACATTGTTCTCCTTTTCCTGCCTTGGAAAGATGAAGGGTTGTATCAATCACCTTTAAATACAGTCAAAATGATAAATATGAAAGAAAGAAACTACTTCGGGTGGATTCTATTTTTGAAGTCTCCCTCTTCACATTTGAGTTTCCTCCTCAGTTCCAAGATCATCAGCTCTTAAAGAGCTACCTGAGACACTAAGAAATTAAAGGACAAGCCCATGGTTAAGCAGATAGTAGAACCCAAGGGAGGACTTGAACCCAAGTCTTCCTAACTCCAAGATAAGCCTTCCAATTCCTATGATATACTCCATTCAATATAGACCCCCACTAAAATTAACAATATTTATAGGATACTTAGGTTTTATAAAAGGCAGTTTCTTTCAGAGGAGAACGCAACTATATGCAGAACAAATAAAGATATTCTTTTAGCCTTTTCCAGTTCTAATACTCTATAACCTTAAATTAGAATATAACTTGAGAAGGATATTGACAGAACTCAAAATCGAGTCCTAGAAGGATCATTTGAAAGAGCTCATATTCTTTAGTCTGGCAAAGGGAAGCCTTGGGGGGAAGGAGCTGGACAGACATTTTCAAACGTTTGAAAGGTTCTTATATACAAGAGGTATTAGGCGTCATCTGCTTCATTCCAATGGGCCAAACTAGAATCATTAGTTGGAAGTTAAAGGAGGTAGATTTTGCCTAAGCATAGGAATCTCTTATCAATTCAAACTGTCAAGTAGCAAGTTCTTGGCAACCAGATCCTGGGAGCAGAAAGTGCACAGCCTCTTGCCCAGAATATCATACGACAGATTCATGCTTTCAAGTAAGAGTTGAACCAGATGACTTGTAAAGTCTCTTCTATTTCTAGGACCCTGTGATGTCCTTTAGCAGCCAGAAAATTGAGGGGCAGAAATGGCATGATAGAACGAGTAGGGTGTGAAATCAGAGGATCAGTGGTCATGTCCCAGTTGCTTTTTTTTTTTTAACTACTTGCTTGACCTTAAGACAGAAGCTACAACTTCAGGAGCATGTAGATGGTGAACTTCTGTGTAGGCCTTAAGTTGACTGGTTGGAGCTACTCACTAAATGCAATGTAGATTGGAGGCAAGAACACATGCATCTTCTTCACTGGGGTATCACATGACAGATATAGCATATAGACATAACGGTATCACATCACATGATAGTTGTTGAGTCTCTTTATACGGCATCCAGTGCAGCTCCCCTGCCCCCCTCCACTCCTTCGGCATTTGACACAAAGTAATATACAAGAGAGTTGATAGAGAATCACGAAGGGAAAGCTGGTATTGGATTTAGGAAACCTGGGTACAAGGCCTATGACTGTGGGCAAATCATTTAACCCCTCGTGCTCTGGGCAGAGAGCACCAGGCCTGGACTCAGGAAGACTCATCTTCCCGAGTTCAACTCTGGCCTCAGAAAGACTCATCTTCC